>NW_027619100.1:0-53000 GCF_964187855.1 Myxine glutinosa
AGTGCGAAAAGTGGTTTTTCAACACTAACACAAGTGCGAAAAGTGGTTTTTCAACACTAACACAAGTGCGAAAAGTGGTTTTTCCACACTAATACAAGTGCAAAAGTGATTTCCTGCACCAACACAAGTGCGAAAATTGGTTTTTCAACACTAACACAAGTGCGAAAAGTGGTTTTTGAACACTATCACAAGTGCAAAAAGTGGTTTTTCCACACTAATACAAGTGAAAAATGTGGTTTCCTGCACCAACACAAGTGCGAAAAGTGGTTTGTCAACACTAACACAAGTGCGAAAAGTGGTTTTTCAACACTAACACAAGTGCGAAAAGTGGTTTTTCAACACTAACACAAGTGCGAAAAGTGGTTTTTCAACACTAACACAAGTGCGAAAAGTGGTTTTTCCACACTAATACAAGTGCAAAAGTGGTTTCCTGCATCAACACAAGTGCGAAAAGTTGTTTTTCAACACTAACACAAGTGCGAAAAGTGGTTTTTCAACACTAACACAAGTGCGAAAAGTGGTTTTTCAACACTAACACAAGTGCGAAAAGTGGTTTTTCCACACTAATACAAGTGCAAAAGTGGTTTCCTGCATCAACACAAGTGCGAAAAATGGTTTTTCAACACTAACACAAGTGTGAAAAGTGGTTTTTCAACACTAACACAAGTGCGAAAAGTGGTTTTTCAACACTAACACAAGTGCGAAAAGTGGTTTTTCCACACTAATACAAGTGCAAAAGTGGTTTCCTGCACCAACACAAGTGCGAAAAGTGGTTTTTCAACACTAACACAAGTGCGAAAAGTGGTTTTTCAACACTATCACAAGTGCAAAAAGTGTTTTTTCCACACTAATACAAGTGCAAAAGTGGTTTCCTGCACCAACACAAGTTCGAAAAGTGGTTTTTCAACACTAACACAAGTGCGAAAAGTGGTTTCCTGCACCAACACAAGCACGAAAAGTGGTTTTTCAACACTAACACAAGTGCGAAAAGTGGTTTTTCAACACTATCACAAGTGCAAAAAGTGTTTTTTCCACACTAATACAAGTGCAAAAGTGGTTTCCTGCACCAACACAAGTGCGAAAAGTGGTTTTTCAACACTAACACAAGTGCGAAAAGTGGTTTTTCAACACTAACACAAGTGCGAAAAGTGTTTTTTCCACACTAATACAAGTGCAAAAGTGGTTTCCTGCACCAACACAAGTGCGAAAAGTGGTTTTTCAACACTAACACAAGTGCGAAAAGTGGTTTTTCAACACTAACACAAGTGCGAAAAGTGGTTTTTCAACACTAACACAAGTGCGAAAAGTGGTTTTTCCACACTAATACAAGTGTAAAAGTGGTTTTCTGCACCAACACAAGTGCGAAAAGTGGTTTTTCAACACTAACACAAGTGCGAAAAGTGGTTTTTCAACACTATCACAAGTGCAAAAAGTGTTTTTTCCACACTAATACAAGTGCAAAAGTGGTTTCCTGCACCAACACAAGTGCGAAAAGTGGTTTTTCAACACTAACACAAGTGCGAAAAGTGGTTTTTCAACACTAACACAGGTGCGAAAAGTGGTTTTTCCACACTAATACAAGTGCAAAAGTGGTTTCCTGCACCAACACAAGTGCGAAAAGTGGTTTTTCAACACTAACACAAGTGCGAAAAGTGGTTTTTCAACACTGTCACAAGTGCAAAAAAGTGTTTTTTTCCACACGAATACAAGTGCAAAAGTGGTTTCCTGCACCAACACAAGTGCGAAAAGTGGTTTTTCAACACTAACACAAGTGCGAAAAGTGGTTTTTCAACGCTAACACAAGTGCGAAAAGTGGTTTTTCAACACTAACACAAGTGCGAAAAGTGGTTTTTCCACACCAACACAAGTGCGAAAATTGGTTTTTCAACACTAACACAAGTGCGAAAAGTGGTTTTTGAACACTATCACAAGTGCAAAAAGTGGTTTTTCCACACTAATACAAGTGCAAAAGTGGTTTCCTGCACCAACACAAGTGCGAAAAGTGGTTTGTCAACACTAACACAAGTGCGAAAAGTGGTTTTTCAACACTAACACAAGTGCGAAAAGTGGTTTTTCAACACTAACACAAGTGCGAAAAGTGGTTTTTCAACACTAACACAAGTGCGAAAAGTGGTTTTTCCACACTAATACAAGTGCAAAAGTGGTTTCCTGCATCAACACAAGTGCGAAAAGTTGTTTTTCAACACTAACACAAGTGCGAAAAGTGGTTTTTCAACACTAACACAAGTGCGAAAAGTGGTTTTTCAACACTAACACAAGTGCGAAAAGTGGTTTTTCCACACTAATACAAGTGCAAAAGTGGTTTCCTGCATCAACACAAGTGCGAAAAATGGTTTTTCAACACTAACACAAGTGCGAAAAGTGGTTTTTCAACACTAACACAAGTGCGAAAAGTGGTTTTTCAACACTAACACAAGTGCGAAAAGTGGTTTTTCCACACTAATACAAGTGCAAAAGTGGTTTCCTGCACCAACACAAGTGCGAAAAGTGGTTTTTCAACACTAACACAAGTGCGAAAAGTGGTTTTTCAACACTATCACAAGTGCAAAAAGTGTTTTTTCCACACTAATACAAATGCAAAAGTGGTTTCCTGCACCAACACAAGTTCGAAAAGTGGTTTTTCAACACTAACACAAGTGCGAAAAGTGGTTTTTCAACACTAACACAAGTGCGAAAAGTGGTTTTTCCACACTAATACAAGTGCAAAAGTGGTTTCCTGCACCAACACAAGTGCGAAAAGTGGTTTTTCAACACTAACACAAGTGCGAAAAGTGGTTTTTCAACACTAACACAAGTGCGAAAAGTGGTTTTTCCACACTAATACAAGTGCAAAAGTGGTTTCCTGCACCAACACAAGTGCGAAAAGTGGTTTTTCAACACCAACACAAGTGCGAAAAGTGGTTTTTCAACACTAACACAAGTGCGAAAAGTGGTTTTTCAACACTAATACAAGTGCAAAAGTGGTTTCCTGCACCAACACAAGTGCGAAACGTGGTTTTTCAACACTAACACAAGTGCGAAAAGTGGTTTTTCAACACTAACACAAGTGCGAAAAGTGGTTTTTCAACACTATCACAAGTGCAAAAAGTGTTTTTTCCACACTAATACAAGTGCAAAAGTGGTTTCCTGCACCAACACAAGTGCGAAAAGTGGTTTTTCAACACTAACACAAGTGCAAAAAGTGGTTTTTCCCCACTAATACAAGTGCAAAAGTGGTTTCCTGCACCAACACAAGTGCGAAAAGTGGTTTTTCAACACTAACACAAGTGCGAAAAGTGGTTTTTCAACACTATCACAAGTGCAAAAAGTGTTTTTTTCCACACTAATACAAGTGCAAAAGTGGTTTCCTGCACCAACAGAAGTGCGAAAAGTGGTTTTCAACACTAACACAAGTGCAAAAAGTGGTTTTTCAACACTTACACAAGTGCGAAAAGTGTTTTTTCCACACTAATACAAGTGCAAAAGTGGTTTCCTGCACCAACACAAGTGCGAAAAGTGGTTTTTCAACACTATCACAAGGGCAAAAAAGTGTTTTTTCCACACTAATACAAGTGCAAAAGTGGTTTCCTGCACCAACACAAGTGCGAAAAGTGGTTTTTCAACACTAACACAAGTGCGAAAAGTGGTTTTTCAACACTAACACAAGTGCGAAAAGTGGTTTTTCAACACTATCACAAGTGCAAAAAGTGGTTTTTCCACACTATTACAAGTGCACAAGTGGTTTCCTGCACCAACACAAGTGCGAAAAGTGGTTTGTCAACAGTAACACAAGTGCGAAAAGTGGTTTTTCAACACTAACACAAGTGCGAAAATTGGTTTTTCAACACTATCACAAGTGCAAAAAGTGTTTTTTCCACACTAATACAAGTGCAAAAGTGGTTTCCTGCACCAACACAAGTGCGAAAAGTGGTTTTTCAACACTAACACAAGTGCAAAAAGTGGTTTTTCAACACTATCACAAGTGCAAAAATTGTTTTTTCCACACGAAGACAAGTGCAAAAGTGGTTTCCTGCACCAACACAAGTGCGAAAAGTGGTTTTTCAACACTAACACAAGTGCGAAAAGTGGTTTTTCCACACCAACACAAGTGCGAAAAGTGGTTTTTCCACACTAATACAAGTGCAAAAGTGGTTTCCTGCATCAACACATGTGCGAAAAGTGGTTTTTCAACACTAACACAAGTGCGAAAAGTGGTTTTTCAACACTAACACAAGTGCGAAAAGTGGTTTTTCAACACTAACACAAGTGCGAAAAGTGGTTTTTCCACACTAATACAAGTGCAAAAGTGGTTTCCTGCACCAACACAAGTGCGAAAAGTGGTTTTTCAACACTAACACAAGTGCGAAAAGTGGTTTTTCAACACTAACACAAGTGCGAAAAGTGGTTTTTCAACACTAACACAAGTGCGAAAAGTGGTTTTTCCACACTAATACAAGTGCAAAAGTGGTTTCCTGCACCAACACAAGTGCGAAAAGTGGTTTTTCAACACTATCGCAAGTGCAAAAAGTGTTTTTTCCACACTAATACAAGTGCAAAAGTGGTTTCCTGCACCAACACAAGTGCGAAAAGTGTTTTTCAACACTAACACAAGTGCGAAAAGTGGTTTTTCAACACTAACACAAGTGCGAAAAGTGGTTTTTTCCACACTAATACAAGTGCAAAAGTGGTTTCCTGCACCAACACAAGTGCGAAAAGTGGTTTTTCAACACTAACACAAGTGCGAAAAGTGGTTTTTCAACACTAACACAAGTGCGAAAAGTGGTTTCCTGCACCAACACAAGCACGAAAAGTGGTTTTTCAACACTAACACAAGTGCGAAAAGTGGTTTTTCAACACTATCACAAGTGCAAAAAGTGTTTTTTCCACACTAATACAAGTGCAAAAGTGGTTTCCTGCACCAACACAAGTGCGAAAAGTGGTTTTTCAACACTAACACAAGTGCGAAAAGTGGTTTTTCAACACTAACACAAGTGCGAAAAGTGTTTTTTCCACACTAATACAAGTGCAAAAGTGGTTTCCTGCACCAACACAAGTGCGAAAAGTGGTTTTTCAACACTAACACAAGTGCAAAAAGTGGTTTCCTGCACCAACACAAGTGCGAAAAGTGGTTTTTCAACACTAACACAAGTGCGAAAAGTGGTTTTTCAACACTAACACAAGTGCGAAAAGTGTTTTTTCCACACTAATACAAGTGCAAAGTGGTTTCCTGCACCAACACAAGTGCAAAAAGTGGTTTTTCCACACTAATACAAGTGCAAAAGTGGTTTCCTGCACCAACACAAGTGCGAAAAGTGGTTTTTCAACACTATCGCAAGTGCAAAAAGTGTTTTTTCCACACTAATACAAGTGCAAAAGTGGTTTCCTGCACCAACACAAGTGCGAAAAGTGGTTTTTCAACACTAACACAAGTGCGAAAAGTGGTTTTTCAACACTAACACAAGTGCGAAAAGTGGTTTTTTCCACACTAATACAAGTGCAAAAGTGGTTTCCTGCACCAACACAAGTGCGAAAAGTGGTTTTTCAACACTAACACAAGTGCGAAAAGTGGTTTTTCAACACTAACACAAGTGCGAAAAGTGGTTTCCTGCACCAACACAAGCACGAAAAGTGGTTTTTCAACACTAACACAAGTGCGAAAAGTGGTTTTTCAACACTATCACAAGTGCAAAAAGTGTTTTTTCCACACTAATACAAGTGCAAAAGTGGTTTCCTGCACCAACACAAGTGCGAAAAGTGGTTTTTCAACACTAACACAAGTGCGAAAAGTGGTTTTTCAACACTAACACAAGTGCGAAAAGTGTTTTTTCCACACTAATACAAGTGCAAAAGTGGTTTCCTGCACCAACACAAGTGCGAAAAGTGGTTTTTCAACACTAACACAAGTGCAAAAAGTGGTTTCCTGCACCAACACAAGTGCGAAAAGTGGTTTTTCAACACTAACACAAGTGCGAAAAGTGGTTTTTCAACACTAACACAAGTGCGAAAAGTGTTTTTTCCACACTAATACAAGTGCAAAAGTGGTTTCCTGCACCAACACAAGTGCAAAAAGTGGTTTTTCCACACTAATACAAGTGCAAAAGTGGTTTCCTGCACCAACACAAGTGCGAAAAGTGGTTTGTCAACACTAACACAAGTGCGAAAAGTGGTTTTTCAACACTAACACAAGTGCGAAAAGTGGTTTTTCAACACTAACACAAGTGCGAAAAGTGGTTTTTCAACACTAACACAAGTGCGAAAAGTGGTTTTTCCACACTAATACAAGTGCAAAAGTGGTTTCCTGCATCAACACAAGTGCGAAAAGTTGTTTTTCAACACTAACACAAGTGCGAAAAGTGGTTTTTCAACACTAACACAAGTGCGAAAAGTGGTTTTTCAACACTAACACAAGTGCGAAAAGTGGTTTTTCCACACTAATACAAGTGCAAAAGTGGTTTCCTGCATCAACACAAGTGCGAAAAATGGTTTTTCAACACTAACACAAGTGCGAAAAGTGGTTTTTCAACACTAACACAAGTGCGAAAAGTGGTTTTTCAACACTAACACAAGTGCGAAAAGTGGTTTTTCCACACTAATACAAGTGCAAAAGTGGTTTCCTGCACCAACACAAGTGCGAAAAGTGGTTTTTCAACACTAACACAAGTGCGAAAAGTGGTTTTTCAACACTATCACAAGTGCAAAAAGTGTTTTTTCCACACTAATTACAAATGCAAAAGTGGTTTCCTGCACCAACACAAGTTCGAAAAGTGGTTTTTCAACACTAACACAAGTGCGAAAAGTGGTTTTTCAACACTAACACAAGTGCGAAAAGTGGTTTTTCCACACTAATACAAGTGCAAAAGTGGTTTCCTGCACCAACACAAGTGCGAAAAGTGGTTTTTCAACACTAACACAAGTGCGAAAAGTGGTTTTTCAACACTAACACAAGTGCGAAAAGTGGTTTTTCCACACTAATACAAGTGCAAAAGTGGTTTCCTGCACCAACACAAGTGCGAAAAGTGGTTTTTCAACACCAACACAAGTGCGAAAAGTGGTTTTTCAACACTAACACAAGTGCGAAAAGTGGTTTTTCAACACTAATACAAGTGCAAAAGTGGTTTCCTGCACCAACACAAGTGCGAAACGTGGTTTTTCAACACTAACACAAGTGCGAAAAGTGGTTTTTCAACACTAACACAAGTGCGAAAAGTGGTTTTTCAACACTATCACAAGTGCAAAAAGTGTTTTTTCCACACTAATACAAGTGCAAAAGTGGTTTCCTGCACCAACACAAGTGCGAAAAGTGGTTTTTCAACACTAACACAAGTGCAAAAAGTGGTTTTTCCCCACTAATACAAGTGCAAAAGTGGTTTCCTGCACCAACACAAGTGCGAAAAGTGGTTTTTCAACACTAACACAAGTGCGAAAAGTGGTTTTTCAACACTATCACAAGTGCAAAAAGTGTTTTTTCCACACTAATACAAGTGCAAAAGTGGTTTCCTGCACCAACAGAAGTGCGAAAAGTGGTTTTCAACACTAACACAAGTGCAAAAAGTGGTTTTTCAACACTTACACAAGTGCGAAAAGTGTTTTTTCCACACTAATACAAGTGCAAAAGTGGTTTCCTGCACCAACACAAGTGCGAAAAGTGGTTTTTTCAACACTATCACAAGGGCAAAAAGTGTTTTTTCCACACTAATACAAGTGCAAAAGTGGTTTCCTGCACCAACACAAGTGCGAAAAGTGGTTTTTCAACACTAACACAAGTGCGAAAAGTGGTTTTTCAACACTAACACAAGTGCGAAAAGTGGTTTTTCAACACTATCACAAGTGCAAAAAGTGGTTTTTCCACACTATTACAAGTGCACAAGTGGTTTCCTGCACCAACACAAGTGCGAAAAGTGGTTTGTCAACAGTAACACAAGTGCGAAAAGTGGTTTTTCAACACTAACACAAGTGCGAAAATTGGTTTTTCAACACTATCACAAGTGCAAAAAGTGTTTTTTCCACACTAATACAAGTGCAAAAGTGGTTTCCTGCACCAACACAAGTGCGAAAAGTGGTTTTTCAACACTAACACAAGTGCAAAAAGTGGTTTTTCAACACTATCACAAGTGCAAAAATTGTTTTTTCCACACGAAGACAAGTGCAAAAGTGGTTTCCTGCACCAACACAAGTGCGAAAAGTGGTTTTTCAACACTAACACAAGTGCGAAAAGTGGTTTTTCCACACCAACACAAGTGCGAAAAGTGGTTTTTCCACACTAATACAAGTGCAAAAGTGGTTTCCTGCATCAACACATGTGCGAAAAGTGGTTTTTCAACACTAACACAAGTGCGAAAAGTGGTTTTTCAACACTAACACAAGTGCGAAAAGTGGTTTTTCAACACTAACACAAGTGCGAAAAGTGGTTTTTCCACACTAATACAAGTGCAAAAGTGGTTTCCTGCACCAACACAAGTGCGAAAAGTGGTTTTTCAACACTAACACAAGTGCGAAAAGTGGTTTTTCAACACTAACACAAGTGCGAAAAGTGGTTTTTCAACACTAACACAAGTGCGAAAAGTGGTTTTTCCACACTAATACAAGTGCAAAAGTGGTTTCCTGCACCAACACAAGTGCGAAAAGTGGTTTTTCAACACTATCGCAAGTGCAAAAAGTGTTTTTTCCACACTAATACAAGTGCAAAAGTGGTTTCCTGCACCAACACAAGTGCGAAAAGTGGTTTTTCAACACTAACACAAGTGCGAAAAGTGGTTTTTCAACACTAACACAAGTGCGAAAAGTGGTTTTTTCCACACTAATACAAGTGCAAAAGTGGTTTCCTGCACCAACACAAGTGCGAAAAGTGGTTTTTCAACACTAACACAAGTGCGAAAAGTGGTTTTTCAACACTAACACAAGTGCGAAAAGTGGTTTCCTGCACCAACACAAGCACGAAAAGTGGTTTTTCAACACTAACACAAGTGCGAAAAGTGGTTTTTCAACACTATCACAAGTGCAAAAAGTGTTTTTTCCACACTAATACAAGTGCAAAAGTGGTTTCCTGCACCAACACAAGTGCGAAAAGTGGTTTTTCAACACTAACACAAGTGCGAAAAGTGGTTTTTCAACACTAACACAAGTGCGAAAAGTGTTTTTTCCACACTAATACAAGTGCAAAAGTGGTTTCCTGCACCAACACAAGTGCGAAAAGTGGTTTTTCAACACTAACACAAGTGCAAAAAGTGGTTTTTCAACACTAACACAAGTGCGAAAAGTGGTTTTTCAACACTAACACAAGTGCGAAAAGTGGTTTTTCCACACTAATACAAGTGCAAAAGTGGTTTCCTGCACCAACACAAGTGCGAAAAGTGGTTTTTCATCACTAACACAAGTGCGAAAAGTGGTTTTTCAACACTATCACAAGTGCAAAAAGTGTATTTTCCACACTAATACAAGTGCAAAAGTGGTTTCCTGCACCAACACAAGTGCGAAAAGTGGTTTTCAACACTGACAAGTGCAAAAAGTGGTTTTTCAACACTAACACAAGTGCGAAAAGTGTTTTTTCCACACTAATACAAGTGCAAAAGTGGTTTCCTGCACCAACACAAGTGCGAAAAGTGGTTTTTCAACACTATCACAAGGGCAAAAAGTGTTTTTTCCACACTAATACAAGTGCAAAGGTGGTTTCCTGCACCAACACAAGTGCGAAAAGTGGTTTCCTTCACTAACACATGTGCGAAAAGTGGGTTTTCAACACTAACACAAGTGCGAAAAGTGTTTTTTTCCACACTAGTACAAGTGCAAAAGTGGTATCCTGCACCAACACAAGTGCGAAAAGTGGTTTTTCAACACTAACACAAGTGCGAAAAGTGGTTTTTCAACACTAACACAAGTGCGAAAAGTGGTTTTTCAACACTAACACAAGTGCGAAAAATCGTTTTTCCACACTAATACAAGTGCAAAAGTGGTTTCCTGCACCAACACAAGTGCGAAAAGTGGTTTTCAACACTAACACAAGTGCGAAAAGTGGTTTTTCAACACTAACACAAGTGTGAAAAGTGTTTTTTCCACACTAATACAAGTGCAAAAGTGGTTTCCTGCACCAACAGAAGTGCGAAAAGTGGTTTTTCATCACTATCACAAGGGCAAAAAGTGTTTTTTCCACACTAATACAAGTGCAAAAGTGGTTTCCTGCACCAACACAAGTGCGAAAAGTGGTTTTTCAACACTAACACAAGTGCGAAAAGTGGTTTTTCAACACTAACACAAGTGCGAAAAGTGGTTTTGCCACACTAATACAAGTGCAAAAGTGGTTTCCTGCACCAACACAAGTGCGAAAAGTGGTTTTCAACACTAACACAAGTGCGAAAAGTGGTTTTTCAACACTATTACAAGTGCAAAAAGTGTTTACCTGCACCAACACATGTGCGAAAAGTGGTTTTTCAACACTAACACAAGTGCGAAAGTGGTTTCCTGCACCAACAGAAGTGCGAAAAGTGGTTTTTCATCACTATCACAAGGGCAAAAAGTGTTTTTTCCACACTAATACAAGTGCAAAAGTGGTTTTCCTGCACCAACACAAGTGCGAAAAGTGGTTTTTTCCACACTAATACAAGTGCAAAAGTGGTTTCCTGCACCAACACAAGTGCGAAAAGTGGTTTTTCAACACCAACACAAGTGCGAAAAGTGGTTTTTCAACACTAACACAAGTGCGAAAAGTGGTTTTTCAACACTAATACAAGTGCAAAAGTGGTTTCCTGCACCAACACAAGTGCGAAACGTGGTTTTTCAACACTAACACAAGTGCGAAAAGTGGTTTTTCAACACTAACACAAGTGCGAAAAGTGGTTTTTCAACACTATCACAAGTGCAAAAAGTGTTTTTTCCACACTAATACAAGTGCAAAAGTGGTTTCCTGCACCAACACAAGTGCGAAAAGTGGTTTTTCAACACAAACACAAGTGCAAAAAGTGGTTTTTCCCCACTAATACAAGTGCAAAAGTGGTTTCCTGCACCAACACAAGTGCGAAAAGTGGTTTTTCAACACTAACACAAGTGCGAAAAGTGGTTTTTCAACACTATCACAAGTGCAAAAAGTGTTTTTTCCACACTAATACAAGTGCAAAAGTGGTTTCCTGCACCAACACAAGTGCGAAAAGTGGTTTTCAACACTAACACAAGTGCAAAAATGGTTTTTCAACACTAACACAAGTGCGAAAAGTGTTTTTTCCACACTAATACAACTGCAAAAGTGGTTTCCTGCACCAACACAAGTGCGAAAAGTGGTTTTTCAACACTATCACAAGGGCAAAAAGTGTTTTTTCCACACTAATACAAGTGCAAAAGTGGTTTCCTGCACCAACACAAGTGCGAAAAGTGGTTTTTCAACACTAACACAAGTGCGAAAAGTGGTTTTTCAACACTAACACAAGTGCGAAAAGTGGTTTTTCCACACTAATACAAGTGCAAAAGTGGTTTCCTGCACCAACACAAGTGCGAAAAGTGGTTTTTCAACACTAACACAAGTGCGAAAAGTGGTTTTTCAACACTATCACAAGTGCGAAAAGTGGTTTTTCAACACTAACACAAGTGCGAAAAGTGGTTTTTCAACACTAACACAAGTGCGAAAAGTGGTTTTTCCACACTAATACAAGTGCAAAAGTGGTTTCCTGCACCAACACAAGTGCGAAAAGTGGTTTTTCAACACTAACACACGTGCAAAAAGTGGTTTTTCAACACTATCACAAGTGCGAAAAGTGGTTTTTCAACACTAACACAAGTGCGAAAAGTGGTTTTTCAACACTATTACAAGTGCAAAAAGTGTTTTCCTGCACCAACACAAGTGCGAAAAGTTGTTTTTCAACACTAACACAAGTGCGAAAAGTGGTTTTCAACACTATCACAAGTGCAAAAAGTGTTTTTTCCACACTAATAAAGTGCAAAAGTGGTTTCCTGCACCAACACAAGTGCGAAAAGTGGTTTTTCAACACTAACACAAGTGCGAAAAGTGGTTTTTCAACACTAACACAAGTGCGAAAAGTGGTTTTTCCACACTAATACAAGTGCAAAAGTGGTTTCCTGCACCAACACAAGTGCGAAAAGTGGTTTTTCAACACCAACACAAGTGCGAAAAGTGGTTTTTCAACACTAACACAAGTGCGAAAAGTGGTTTTTCAACACTAATACAAGTGCAAAAGTGGTTTCCTGCACCAACACAAGTGCGAAACGTGGTTTTTCAACACTAACACAAGTGCGAAAAGTGGTTTTTCAACACTAACACAAGTGCGAAAAGTGGTTTTTCAACACTATCACAAGTGCAAAAAGTGTTTTTTCCACACTACTACAAGTGCAAAAGTGGTTTCCTGCACCAACACAAGTGCGAAAAGTGGTTTTTCAACACAAACACAAGTGCAAAAAGTGGTTTTTCCCCACTAATACAAGTGCAAAAGTGGTTTCCTGCACCAACACAAGTGCGAAAAGTGGTTTTTCAACACTAACACAAGTGCGAAAAGTGGTTTTTCAACACTATCACAAGTGCAAAAAGTGTTTTTTCCACACTAATACAAGTGCAAAAGTGGTTTCCTGCACCAACACAAGTGCGAAAAGTGGTTTTCAACACTAACACAAGTGCAAAAATGGTTTTTCAACACTAACACAAGTGCGAAAAGTGTTTTTTCCACACTAATACAAGTGCAAAAGTGGTTTTCTGCACCAACACAAGTGCGAAAAGTGGTTTTTCAACACTATCACAAGGGCAAAAAGTGTTTTTTCCACACTAATACAAGTGCAAAAGTGGTTTCCTGCACCAACACAAGTGCGAAAAGTGGTTTTTCAACACTAACACAAGTGCGAAAAGTGGTTTTTCAACACTAACACAAGTGCGAAAAGTGGTTTTTCCACACTAATACAAGTGCAAAAGTGGTTTCCTGCACCAACACAAGTGCGAAAAGTGGTTTTTCAACACTAACACAAGTGCGAAAAGTGGTTTTTCAACACTATCACAAGTGCGAAAAGTGGTTTTTCAACACTAACACAAGTGCGAAAAGTGGTTTTTCAACACTAACACAAGTGCGAAAAGTGGTTTTTCCACACTAATACAAGTGCAAAAGTGGTTTCCTGCACCAACACAAGTGCGAAAAGTGGTTTTTCAACACTAACACACGTGCAAAAAGTGGTTTTTCAACACTATCACAAGTGCGAAAAGTGGTTTTTCAACACTAACACAAGTGCGAAAAGTGGTTTTTCAACACTAACACAAGTGCGAAAAGTGGTTTTTCAACACTAACACAAGTGCGAAAAGTGGTTTTTCCACACTAATACAAGTGCAAAAGTGGTTTCCTGCACCAACACTAGTGCGAAAAGTGGTTTTTCAACATTAACACAAGTGCGAAAAGTGGTTTTTCAACACTATCAAGTGCAAAAAGTGTTTTTTCCACACTAATACAAGTGCAAAGGTGGTTTCCTGCACCAACACAAGTGCGAAAAGTGGTTTCCTTCACTAACACATGTGCGAAAAGTGGGTTTTCAACACTAACACAAGTGCAAAAAGTGTTTTTTCCACACTAATACAAGTGCAAAAGTGGTTTCCTGCACCAACACAAGTGCGAAAAGTGGTTTTTCAACACTAACACAAGTGCAAAAGTGGTTTCCTGCACCAACACAAGTGCAAAATGTGGTTTTTCAACACTAACACAAGTGCAAAAAGTGGTTTTTCAACACTAACACAAGTGCGAAAAGTGTTTTTTCCACACTAATACAAGTGCAAAAAGTGTTTTTTCCACACTAATACAAGTGCAAAAGTGGTTTCCTGCACCAACACAAGTGCGAAAAGTGGTTTTTCAACACTAATACAAGTGCAAAAGTGGTTTCCTGCACCAACAGAAGTGCGAAAAGTGGTTTTCAACACTAACACAAGTGCAAAAAGTGGTTTTTCAACACTAACACAAGTGCGAAAAGTGTTTTTTCCACACTAATACAAGTGCAAAAGTGGTTTCCTGCACCAACACAAGTGCGAAAAGTGGTTTTTCAACACTATCACAAGGGCAAAAAGTGTTTTTTCCACACTAATACAAGTGCAAAAGTGGTTTCCTGCACCAACACAAGTGCGAAAAGTGGTTTTTCAACACTAACACAAGTGCGAAAAGTGGTTTTTCAACACTAACACAAGTGCGAAAAGTGGTTTTTCAACACTATCACAAGTGCAAAAAGTGGTTTTTCCACACTAATACAAGTGCACAAGTGGTTTCCTGCACCAACACAAGTGCGAAAAGTGGTTTGTCAACAGTAACACAAGTGCGAAAAGTGGTTTTTCAACACTAACACAAGCGCGAAAATTGGTTTTTCAACACTATCACAAGTGCAAAAAGTGTTTTTTCCACACTAATACAAGTGCAAAAGTGGTTTCCTGCACCAACACAAGTGCGAAAAGTGGTTTTTCAACACTAACACAAGTGCAAAAAGTGGTTTTTCAACACTATCACAAGTGCAAAAATTGTTTTTTCCACACGAAGACAAGTGCAAAAGTGGTTTCCTGCACCAACACAAGTGCGAAAAGTGGTTTTTCAACACTAACACAAGTGCGAAAAGTGGTTTTTCCACACCAACACAAGTGCGAAAAGTGGTTTTTCCACACTAATACAAGTGCAAAAGTGGTTTCCTGCATCAACACATGTGCGAAAAGTGGTTTTTCAACACTAACACAAGTGCGAAAAGTGGTTTTTCAACACTAACACAAGTGCGAAAAGTGGTTTTTCAACACTAACACAAGTGCGAAAAGTGGTTTTTCCACACTAATACAAGTGCAAAAGTGGTTTCCTGCACCAACACAAGTGCGAAAAGTGGTTTTTCAACACTAACACAAGTGCAAAAAGTGGTTTTTCAACACTAACACAAGTGCGAAAAGTGTTTTTTCCACACTAATACAAGTGCAAAAGTGGTTTCCTGCACCAACACAAGTGCGAAAAGTGGTTTTTCAACACTATCACAAGGGCAAAAAGTGTTTTTTCCACACTAATACAAGTGCAAAAGTGGTTTCCTGCACCAACACAAGTGCGAAAAGTGGTTTTTCAACACTAACACAAGTGCGAAAAGTGGTTTTTCAACACTAACACAAGTGCGAAAAGTGGTTTTTCAACACTATCACAAGTGCAAAAAGTGGTTTTTCCACACTAATACAAGTGCACAAGTGGTTTCCTGCACCAACACAAGTGCGAAAAGTGGTTTGTCAACAGTAACACAAGTGCGAAAAGTGGTTTTTCAACACTAACACAAGCGCGAAAATTGGTTTTTCAACACTATCACAAGTGCAAAAAGTGTTTTTTCCACACTAATACAAGTGCAAAAGTGGTTTCCTGCACCAACACAAGTGCGAAAAGTGGTTTTTCAACACTAACACAAGTGCAAAAAGTGGTTTTTCAACACTATCACAAGTGCAAAAATTGTTTTTTCCACACGAAGACAAGTGCAAAAGTGGTTTCCTGCACCAACACAAGTGCGAAAAGTGGTTTTTCAACACTAACACAAGTGCGAAAAGTGGTTTTTCCACACCAACACAAGTGCGAAAAGTGGTTTTTCCACACTAATACAAGTGCAAAAGTGGTTTCCTGCATCAACACATGTGCGAAAAGTGGTTTTTCAACACTAACACAAGTGCGAAAAGTGGTTTTTCAACACTAACACAAGTGCGAAAAGTGGTTTTTCAACACTAACACAAGTGCGAAAAGTGGTTTTTCCACACTAATACAAGTGCAAAAGTGGTTTCCTGCACCAACACAAGTGCGAAAAGTGGTTTTTCAACACTAACACAAGTGCGAAAAGTGGTTTTTCAACACTAACACAAGTGCGAAAAGTGGTTTTTCAACACTAACACAAGTGCGAAAAGTGGTTTTTCCACACTAATACAAGTGCAAAAGTGGTTTCCTGCACCAACACAAGTGCGAAAAGTGGTTTTTCAACACTATCACAAGTGCAAAAAGTGTTTTTTCCACACTAATACAAGTGCAAAAGTGGTTTCCTGCACCAACACAAGTGCGAAAAGTGGTTTTTCAACACTAACACAAGTGCGAAAAGTGGTTTTTCAACACTAACACAAGTGCGAAAAGTGGTTTTTTCCACACTAATACAAGTGCAAAAGTGGTTTCCTGCACCAACACAAGTGCGAAAAGTGGTTTTTCAACACTAACACAAGTGCAAAAAGTGGTTTTTCAACACTAACACAAGTGCGAAAAGTGGTTTCCTGCACCAACACAAGCACGAAAAGTGGTTTTTCAACACTAACACAAGTGCGAAAAGTGGTTTTTCAACACTATCACAAGTGCAAAAAGTGTTTTTTCCACACTAATACAAGTGCAAAAGTGGTTTCCTGCACCAACACAAGTGCGAAAAGTGGTTTTTCAACACTAACACAAGTGCGAAAAGTGATTTTTCAACACTAACACAAGTGCGAAAAGTGTTTTTTCCACACTAATACAAGTGCAAAAGTGGTTTCCTGCACCAACACAAGTGCGAAAAGTGGTTTTTCAACACTAACACAAGTGCAAAAAGTGGTTTTTCAACACTAACACAAGTGCGAAAAGTGGTTTTTCAACACTAACACAAGTGCGAAAAGTGGTTTTTCCACACTAATACAAGTGCAAAAGTGGTTTCCTGCACCAACACAAGTGCGAAAAGGGGTTTTTCATCACTAACACAAGTGCGAAAAGTGGTTTTTCAACACTATCACAAGTGCAAAAAGTGTATTTTCCACACTAATACAAGTGCAAAAGTGGTTTCCTGCACCAACACAAGTGCGAAAAGTGGTTTTCAACACTGACAAGTGCAAAAAGTGGTTTTTCAACACTAACACAAGTGCGAAAAGTGTTTTTTCCACACTAATACAAGTGCAAAAGTGGTTTCCTGCACCAACACAAGTGCGAAAAGTGGTTTTTCAACACTATCACAAGGGCAAAAAGTGTTTTTTCCACACTAATACAAGTGCAAAGGTGGTTTCCTGCACCAACACAAGTGCGAAAAGTGGTTTCCTTCACTAACACATGTGCGAAAAGTGGGTTTTCAACACTAACACAAGTGCGAAAAGTGTTTTTTCCACACTAGTACAAGTGCAAAAGTGGTATCCTGCACCAACACAAGTGCGAAAAGTGGTTTTTCAACACTAACACAAGTGCGAAAAGTGGTTTTTCAACACTAACACAAGTGCGAAAAGTGGTTTTTCAACACTAACACAAGTGCGAAAAATCGTTTTTCCACACTAATACAAGTGCAAAAGTGGTTTCCTGCACCAACACAAGTGCGAAAAGTGGTTTTTCAACACTAACACAAGTGTGAAAAGTGTTTTTTCCACACTAATACAAGTGCAAAAGTGGTTTCCTGCACCAACAGAAGTGCGAAAAGTGGTTTTTCATCACTATCACAAGGGCAAAAAGTGTTTTTTCCACACTAATACAAGTGCAAAAGTGGTTTCCTGCACCAACACAAGTGCGAAAAGTGGTTTTTCAACACTAACACAAGTGCGAAAAGTGGTTTTTCAACACTAACACAAGTGCGAAAAGTGGTTTTGCCACACTAATACAAGTGCAAAAGTGGTTTCCTGCACCAACACAAGTGCGAAAAGTGGTTTTCAACACTAACACAAGTGCGAAAAGTGGTTTTTCAACACTATTACAAGTGCAAAAAGTGTTTACCTGCACCAACACATGTGCGAAAAGTGGTTTTTCAACACTAACACAAGTGCGAAAAGTGGTTTTTCAACATTAACACAAGTGCAAAAAGTGGTTTTTCAACACTAACACAAGTGCGAAAAGTGGTTTTTCAACACTATTACAAGTGCAAAAAGTGTTTTCCTGCACCAACACAAGTGCGAAAAGTTGTTTTTCAACACTAACACAAGTGCGAAAAGTGGTTTTCAACACTATCACAAGTGCAAAAAGTGTTTTTTCCACACTAATAAAGTGCAAAAGTGGTTTCCTGCACCAACACAAGTGCGAAAAGTGGTTTTTCAACACTAACACAAGTGCGAAAAGTGGTTTTTCAACACTAACACAAGTGCGAAAAGTGGTTTTTCCACACTAATACAAGTGCAAAAGTGGTTTCCTGCACCAACACAAGTGCGAAAAGTGGTTTTTCAACACCAACACAAGTGCGAAAAGTGGTTTTTCAACACTAACACAAGTGCGAAAAGTGGTTTTTCAACACTAATACAAGTGCAAAAGTGGTTTCCTGCACCAACACAAGTGCGAAACGTGGTTTTTCAACACTAACACAAGTGCGAAAAGTGGTTTTTCAACACTAACACAAGTGCGAAAAGTGGTTTTTCAACACTATCACAAGTGCAAAAAGTGTTTTTTCCACACTAATACAAGTGCAAAAGTGGTTTCCTGCACCAACACAAGTGCGAAAAGTGGTTTTTCAACACAAACACAAGTGCAAAAAGTGGTTTTTCCCCACTAATACAAGTGCAAAAGTGGTTTCCTGCACCAACACAAGTGCGAAAAGTGGTTTTTCAACACTAACACAAGTGCGAAAAGTGGTTTTTCAACACTATCACAAGTGCAAAAAGTGTTTTTTCCACACTAATACAAGTGCAAAAGTGGTTTCCTGCACCAACACAAGTGCGAAAAGTGGTTTTCAACACTAACACAAGTGCAAAAATGGTTTTTCAACACTAACACAAGTGCGAAAAGTGTTTTTTCCACACTAATACAAGTGCAAAAGTGGTTTCCTGCACCAACACAAGTGCGAAAAGTGGTTTTTCAACACTATCACAAGGGCAAAAAGTGTTTTTTACACACTAATACAAGTGCAAAAGTGGTTTCCTGCACCAACACAAGTGCGAAAAGTGGTTTTTCAACACTAACACAAGTGCGAAAAGTGGTTTTTCAACACTAACACAAGTGCGAAAAGTGGTTTTTCCACACTAATACAAGTGCAAAAGTGGTTTCCTGCACCAACACAAGTGCGAAAAGTGGTTTTTCAACACTAACACAAGTGCGAAAAGTGGTTTTTCAACACTATCACAAGTGCGAAAAGTGGTTTTTCAACACTAACACAAGTGCGAAAAGTGGTTTTTCAACACTAACACAAGTGCGAAAAGTGGTTTTTCCACACTAATACAAGTGCAAAAGTGGTTTCCTGCACCAACACAAGTGCGAAAAGTGGTTTTTCAACACTAACACACGTGCAAAAAGTGGTTTTTCAACACTATCACAAGTGCGAAAAGTGGTTTTTCAACACTAACACAAGTGCGAAAAGTGGTTTTTCAACACTAACACAAGTGCGAAAAGTGGTTTTTCAACACTAACACAAGTGCGAAAAGTGGTTTTTCCACACTAATACAAGTGCAAAAGTGGTTTCCTGCACCAACACTAGTGCGAAAAGTGGTTTTTCAACATTAACACAAGTGCGAAAAGTGGTTTTTCAACACTATCAAGTGCAAAAAGTGTTTTTTCCACACTAATACAAGTGCAAAGGTGGTTTCCTGCACCAACACAAGTGCAAAAAGTGGTTTCCTTCACTAACACATGTGCGAAAAGTGGGTTTTCAACACTAACACAAGTGCAAAAAGTGTTTTTTCCACACTAATACAAGTGCAAAAGTGGTTTCCTGCACCAACACAAGTGCGATAAGTGGTTTTTCAACACTAACACAAGTGCAAAAGTGGTTTCCTGCACCAACACAAGTGCAAAATGTGGTTTTTCAACACTAACACAAGTGCGAAAAGTGGTTTTTCAACACTATCACAAGTGCAAAAAGTGTTTTTTCCACACTAATACAAGTGCAAAAGTGGTTTCCTGCACCAACGCAAGTGCAAAAAGTGATTTTCAACACTAACACAAGTGCAAAAAGTGGTTTTTCAACACTAACACAAGTGCAAAAAGTGGTTTCCTGCACCAACACAAGTGCGAAAAGTGGTTTTTCAACACTAACACAAGTGCGAAAAGTGGTTTTTCAACACCAACACAAGTGCGAAAAGTGGTTTTTCCAAACTAATACAAGTGCAAAAGTGGTTTCCTGCACCAACACAAGTGCGAAAGTGGTTTTTCAACACTAACACAAGTGCGAAAAGTGGTTTTTCAACACTATCACAAGTGCGAAAAGTGGTTTTTCAACACTAACACAAGTGCGAAAAGTGGTTTTTCAACACTAACACAAGTGCAAAAAGTGGTTTTTCCACACTAATACAAGTGCAAAAGTGGTTTCCTGCACCAACACTAGTGCGAAAAGTGGTTTTTCAACACTAACACAAGTGCGAAAAGTGGTTTTTCAACACTATCACAAGTGCAAAAAGTGTTTTTTCCACACTAATACAAGTGCAAAGGTGGTTTCCTGCACCAACACAAGTGCGAAAAGTGGTTTCCTTCACTAACACATGTGCGAAAAGTGGGTTTTCAACACTAGCACAAGTGCGAAAAGTGTTTTTTCCACACTAATACAAGTGCAAAAGTGGTTTCCTGCACCAACACAAGTGCGAAAAGTGGTTTTTCAACACTAACACAAGTGCGAAAAGTGGTTTTTCAACACTAACACAAGTGCGAAAAGTGGTTTTTCAACACTAACACAAGTGCGAAAAGTGGTTTTTCAACACTAACACAAGTGCGAAAAATCGTTTTTCCACACTAATACAAGTGCAAAAGTGGTTTCCTGCACCAACATAAGTGCGAAAAGTGGTTTTCAACACTAACACAAGTGCGAAAAGTGGTTTTTCAACACTAACACAAGTGCGAAAAGCGTTTTTCAACACTATTACAAGTGCAAAAAGTGTTTTCCTGCACCAACACAAGTGCGAAAAGTGGTTTTTCAACACTAACACAAGTGCGAAAAGTCGTTTTTCAACATTAACACAAGTGCAAAAAGTAGTTTTTCAACACTAACACAAGTGCGAAAAAGTGGTTTTTCAACACTATTACAAGTGCAATAAGTGTTTTCCTCCACCAACACAAGTGCGAATAGTTGTTTTTCAACACTAACACAAGTGCGAAAAGTGGTTTTCAACACTATCACAAGTGCAAAAAGTGTTTTTTCCACACTAATAAAGTGCAAAAGTGGTTTCCTGCACCAACACAAGTGCAAAAAGTGGTTTTTCAACACTAGCACAAGTGCGAAAAGTGGTTTTTCAACACTAACACAAGTGCGAAAAGTGGTTTTTCCACACTAATACAAGTGCAAAAGTGGTTTCCTGCACCAACACAAGTGCGAAAAGTGGTTTTTCAACACCAACACAAGTGCGAAAAGTGGTTTTTCAACACCAACACAAGTGCGAAAAGTGGTTTTTCAACACTAACACAAGTGCGAAAAGTGGTTTTTCAACACTAACACAAGTGCGAAAAGTGGTTTTTCAACACTAATACAAGTGCAAAAGTGGTTTCCTGCACCAACACAAGTGCGAAAAGTGGTTTTTCAACACTAACACAAGTGCGAAAAGTGGTTTTTCAACACTAACACAAGTGAGAAAAGTGGTTTTTCAACACTATCACAAGTGCAAAAAGTGTTTTTTCCACACTAATACAAGTGCGAAAGTGGTTTCCTGCACCAACACAAGTGCGAAAAGTGGTTTTTCAACACTAACACAAGTGCGAAAAGTGGTTTTTCAACACTAACACAAGTGCAAAAAGTGTTTTTTCCACACTAATACAAGTGCAAAACTGGTTTCCTGCACCAACACAAGTGCGAAAAGTGGTTTTTCAACACTAACACAAGTGCAAAAAGTGGTTTTTCCCCCACTAATACAAGTGCAAAAGTGGTTTCCTGCACCAACACAAGTGCGAAAAGTGGTTTTTCAACACTAACACAAGTGCGAAAAGTGGTTTTTCAACACTAACACAAGTGCGAAAAGTGGTTTTTCCACACTAATACAAGTGCAAAAGTGGTTTCCTGCACCAACACAAGTGCGAAAAGTGGTTTTTCAACACTATCACAAGGGCAAAAAGTGCTTTTTCCACACTAATACAAGTGCAAAAGTGGTTTCCTGCACCAACACAAGTGCGAAAAGTGGTTTGTCAACAGTAACACAAGTGCGAAAAGTGGTTTTTCAACACTAACACAAGTGCGAAAATTGGTTTTTCAACACTATCACAAGTGCAAAAATTGTTTTTTCCACACTAATACAAGTGCAAAAGTGGTTTCCTGCACCAACACAAGTGCGAAAAGTGGTTTTTCAACACTAACACAAGTGCAAAAAGTGGTTTTTCAACACTATCACAAGTGCAAAACGTGTTTTTTCCACACTAATACAAGTGCAAAAGTGGTTTCCTGCACCAACACAAGTGCGAAAAGTGGTTTGTCAACAGTAACACAAGTGCGAAAAGTGGTTTTTCAACACTAACACAAGTGCAAAAAGTGGTTTTTCAACACCAACACAAGTGCGAAAAGTGGTTTTTCAACACTAACACAAGTGCGAAAAGTGGTTTTTCCACACCAACACAAGTGCGAAAAGTGGTTTTTCCACACTAATACAAGTGCAAAAGTGGTTTCCTGCATCAACACATGTGCGAAAAGTGGTTTTTCAACACTAACACAAGTGCGAAAAGTGGTTTTTCAACACTAACACAAGTGCGAAAAGTGGTTTTTCAACACTAACACAAGTGCGAAAAGTGGTTTTTCCGCACTAATACAAGTGCAAAAGTGGTTTCCTGCACCAACACAAGTGCGAAAAGTGGTTTTTCAACACTAACACAAGTGCGAAAAGTGGTTTTTCAACACTAACACAAGTGCGAAAAGTGGTTTTTCAACACTAACACAAGTGCGAAAAGTGGTTTTTCCACACTAATACAAGTGCAAAAGTGGTTTCCTGCACCAACACAAGTGCGAAAAGTGGTTTTTCAACACTAACACAAGTGCGAAAAGTGGTTTTTCAACACTATCACAAGTGCAAAAAGTGTTTTTTCCACACTAATACAAGTGCAAAAGTGGTTTCCTGCACCAACACAAGTGCGAAAAGTGGTTTTTCAACACTAACACAAGTGCGAAAAGTGGTTTTTCAACACTAACACAAGTGCGAAAAGTGGTTTTTTCCACACTAATACAAGTGCAAAAGTGGTTTCCTGCACCAACACAAGTGCGAAAAGTGGTTTTTCAACACTAACACAAGTGCGAAAAGTGGTTTTTCAACACTATCACAAGTGCGAAAAGTGGTTTCCTGCACCAACACAAGCACGAAAAGTGGTTTTTCAACACTAACACAAGTGCAAAAAGTGTTTTTCCACACTAATACAAGTGCAAAAGTGGTTTCCTGCACCAACACAAGTGCGAAAAGTTGTTTTTCAACACTAACACAAGTGCGAAAAGTGGTTTATCAACACTAACACAAGTGCGAAAAGTGTTTTTTCCACACTAATACAAGTGCAAAAGTGGTTTCCTGCACCAACACAAGTGCGAAAAGTGGTTTTTCAACACTAATACAAGTGCGAAAAGTGGTTTTTCAACACTAACACAAGTGCGACAAGTGTTTTTTCAACACTAACACAAGTGCGAAAAGTGGTTTTTCCACACTAATACAAGTGCAAAAGTGGTTTCCTCCACCAACACAAGTGCGAAATGTGGTTTTTCAACACTAACACAAGTGCGAAAAGTGGTTTTTCAACACTATCACAAGTGCAAAAAGTGTTTTTTCCACACTAATACAAGTGGAAAAGTGATTTCCTGCACCAACACAAGTGCGAAAAGTGGTTTTTCAACACTAACACAGGTGCGAAAAGTGGTTTGTCCACACTAATACAAGTGCAAAAGTGGTTTCCTGCACCAACACAAGTGCGAAAAGTGGTTTTTCAACACTAACACAAGTGCAAAAAGTGGTTTTTCAACACTAACACAAGTGCGAAAAGTGGTTTTTCAACACTAACACAAGTGCGAAAAGTGGTTTTTCCACACTAATACAAGTGCAAAAGTGGTTTCCTGCACCAACACAAGTGCGAAAAGTGGTTTTTCATCACTAACACAAGTGCGAAAAGTGGTTTTTCAACACTATCACAAGTGCAAAAAGTGTATTTTCCACACTAACACAAGTGCAAAAGTGGTTTCCTGCACCAACACAAGTGCGAAAAGTGGTTTTTCAACACTATCACAAGGGCAAAAAGTGTTTTTTCCACACTAATACAAGTGCAAAGGTGGTTTCCTGCACCAACACAAGTGCGAAAAGTGGTTTCCTTCACTAACACATGTGCGAAAAGTGGGTTTTCAACACTAACACAAGTGCGAAGTGTTTTTTCCACACTAATACAAGTGCAAAAGTGGTATCCTGCACCAACACAAGTGCGAAAAGTGGTTTTTCAACACTAACACAAGTGCGAAAAGTGGTTTTTCAACACTAACACAAGTGCGAAAAGTGGTTTTTCAACACTAACACAAGTGCGAAAAATCGTTTTTCCACACTAATACAAGTGCAAAAGTGGTTTCCTGCACCAAAACAAGTGCGAAAAGTGGTTTTCAACACTAACACAAGTGCGAAAAGTGGTTTTTCAACACTAACACAAGTGCGAAAAGTGGTTTTTCCACACTAATACAAGTGCAAAAGTGGTTTCCTGCACCAACAGAAGTGCGAAAAGTGGTTTTTCATCACTATCACAAGGGCAAAAAGTGTTTTTTCCACACTAATACAAGTGCAAAAGTGGTTTCCTGCACCAACACAAGTGCGAAAAGTTGTTTTTCAACACTAACACAAGTGCGAAAAGTGGATTTCAACACTATCACAAGTGCAAAAAGTGTTTTTTCCACACTAATAAAGTGCAAAAGTGGTTTCCTGCACCAACACAAGTGCGAAAAGTGGTTTTTCAACACTAACACAAGTGCGAAAAGTGGTTTTTTCACACTAATACAAGTGCAAAAGTGGTTTCCTGCACCAACACAAGTGCGAAAAGTGGTTTTTCAACACCAACACAAGTGCGAAAAGTGGTTTTTCAACACTAACACAAGTGCGAAAAGTGGTTTTTCAACACTAATACAAGTGCAAAAGTGGTTTCCTGCACCAACACAAGTGCGAAAAGTGGTTTTTCAACACTAACACAAGTGCGAAAAGTGGTTTTTCCACACTAATACAAGTGCAAAAGTGGTTTCCTGCACAAACATAAGTGCGAAAAGTGGTTTTCAACACTAACACAAGTGCGAAAAGTGGTTTTTCAACACTATTACAAGTGCAAAAAGTGTTTTCCTGCACCAACACAAGTGCGAAAAGTGGTTTTTCAACACTAACACAAGTGCGAAAAGTCGTTTTTCAACATTAACACAAGTGCAAAAAGTGGTTTTTCAACACTAACACAAGTGCGAAAAGTGGTTTTTCAACACTATTACAAGTGCAATAAGTGTTTTCCTGCACCAACACAAGTGCGAAAAGTTGTTTTTCAACACTAACACAAGTGCGAAAAGTGGTTTTCAACACTATCACAAGTGCAAAAAGTGTTTTTTCCACACTAATAAAGTGCAAAAGTGGTTTCCTGCACCAACACAAGTGCAAAAAGTGGTTTTTCAACACTAGCACAAGTGCGAAAAGTGGTTTTTCAACACTAACACAAGTGCGAAAAGTGGTTTTTTCCACACTAATACAAGTGCAAAAGTGGTTTCCTGCACCAACACAAGTGCGAAAAGTGGTTTTTCAACACCAACACAAGTGCGAAAAGTGGTTTTTCAACACCAACACAAGTGCGAAAAGTGGTTTTTCAACACTAACACAAGTGCGAAAAGTGGTTTTTCAACACTAACACAAGTGCGAAAAGTGGTTTTTCAACACTAATACAAGTGCAAAAGTGGTTTCCTGCACCAACACAAGTGCGAAAAGTGGTTTTTCAACACTAACACAAGAGCAAAAAGTGTTTTTTCCACACTAATACAAGTGCAAAAGTGGTTTCCTGCACCAACACAAGTGCGAAAAGTTGTTTTTCAACACTAACACAAGTGCGAAAAGTGGTTTATCAACACTAACACAAGTGCGAAAAGTGTTTTTTCCACACTAATACAAGTGCAAAAGTGGTTTCCTGCACCAACACAAGTGCGAAAAGTGGTTTTTCAACACTAATACAAGTGCGAAAAGTGGTTTTTCAACACTAACACAAGTGCGACAAGTGTTTTTTCAACACTAACACAAGTGCGAAAAGTGGTTTTTCCACACTAATACAAGTGCAAAAGTGGTTTCCTCCACCAACACAAGTGCGAAATGTGGTTTTTCAACACTAACACAAGTGCGAAAAGTGGTTTTTCAACACTATCACAAGTGCAAAAAGTGTTTTTTCCACACTAATACAAGTGGAAAAGTGATTTCCTGCACCAACACAAGTGCGAAAAGTGGTTTTTCAACACTAACACAAGTGCGAAAAGTGGTTTTTCAACACTAACACAGGTGTGAAAAGTGGTTTGTCCACACTAATACAAGTGCAAAAGTGGTTTCCTGCACCAACACAAGTGCGAAAAGTGGTTTTTCAACACTAACACAAGTGCAAAAAGTGGTTTTTCAACACTAACACAAGTGCGAAAAGTGGTTTTTCCACACTAATACAAGTGCAAAAGTGGTTTCCTGCACCAACACAAGTGCGAAATGTGGTTTTTCATCACTAACACAAGTGCGAAAAGTGGTTTTTCAACACTATCACAAGTGCAAAAAGTGTATTTTCCACACTAACACAAGTGCGAAAAGTGTTTTTTCCACACTAATACAAGTGCAAAAGTGGTTTCCTGCACCAACACAAGTGCGAAAAGTGGTTTTTCAACACTATCAAGTGCAAAAAGTGTTTTTTCCACACTAATACAAGTGCAAAGGTGGTTTCCTGCACCAACACAAGTGCGAAAAGTGGTTTTTCAACACTAACACACGTGCAAAAAGTGGTTTTTCAACACTATCACAAGTGCGAAAAGTGGTTTTTCAACACTAACACAAGTGCGAAAAGTGGTTTTTCAACACTAACACAAGTGCGAAAAGTGGTTTTTCAACACTAACACAAGTGCGAAAAGTGGATTTCAACACTATCACAAGTGCAAAAAGTGTTTTTTCCACACTAATAAAGTGCAAAAGTGGTTTCCTGCACCAACACAAGTGCGAAAAGTGGTTTTTCAACACTAACACAAGTGCGAAAAGTGGTTTTTTCACACTAATACAAGTGCAAAAGTGGTTTCCTGCACCAACACAAGTGCGAAAAGTGGTTTTTCAACACCAACACAAGTGCGAAAAGTGGTTTTTCAACACTAACACAAGTGCGAAAAGTGGTTTTTCAACACTAATACAAGTGCAAAAGTGGTTTCCTGCACCAACACAAGTGCGAAAAGTGGTTTTTCAACACTAACACAAGTGCGAAAAGTGGTTTTTCCACACTAATACAAGTGCAAAAGTGGTTTCCTGCACAAACATAAGTGCGAAAAGTGGTTTTCAACACTAACACAAGTGCGAAAAGTGGTTTTTCAACACTATTACAAGTGCAAAAAGTGTTTTCCTGCACCAACACAAGTGCGAAAAGTGGTTTTTCAACACTAACACAAGTGCGAAAAGTCGTTTTTCAACATTAACACAAGTGCAAAAAGTGGTTTTTCAACACTAACACAAGTGCGAAAAGTGGTTTTTCAACACTATTACAAGTGCAATAAGTGTTTTCCTGCACCAACACAAGTGCGAAAAGTTGTTTTTCAACACTAACACAAGTGCGAAAAGTGGTTTTCAACACTATCACAAGTGCAAAAAGTGTTTTTTCCACACTAATAAAGTGCAAAAGTGGTTTCCTGCACCAACACAAGTGCAAAAAGTGGTTTTTCAACACTAGCACAAGTGCGAAAAGTGGTTTTTCAACACTAACACAAGTGCGAAAAGTGGTTTTTTCCACACTAATACAAGTGCAAAAGTGGTTTCCTGCACCAACACAAGTGCGAAAAGTGGTTTTTCAACACCAACACAAGTGCGAAAAGTGGTTTTTCAACACCAACACAAGTGCGAAAAGTGGTTTTTCAACACTAACACAAGTGCGAAAAGTGGTTTTTCAACACTAACACAAGTGCGAAAAGTGGTTTTTCAACACTAATACAAGTGCAAAAGTGGTTTCCTGCACCAACACAAGTGCGAAAAGTGGTTTTTCAACACTAACACAAGAGCAAAAAGTGTTTTTTCCACACTAATACAAGTGCAAAAGTGGTTTCCTGCACCAACACAAGTGCGAAAAGTTGTTTTTCAACACTAACACAAGTGCGAAAAGTGGTTTATCAACACTAACACAAGTGCGAAAAGTGTTTTTTCCACACTAATACAAGTGCAAAAGTGGTTTCCTGCACCAACACAAGTGCGAAAAGTGGTTTTTCAACACTAATACAAGTGCGAAAAGTGGTTTTTCAACACTAACACAAGTGCGACAAGTGTTTTTTCAACACTAACACAAGTGCGAAAAGTGGTTTTTCCACACTAATACAAGTGCAAAAGTGGTTTCCTCCACCAACACAAGTGCGAAATGTGGTTTTTCAACACTAACACAAGTGCGAAAAGTGGTTTTTCAACACTATCACAAGTGCAAAAAGTGTTTTTTCCACACTAATACAAGTGGAAAAGTGATTTCCTGCACCAACACAAGTGCGAAAAGTGGTTTTTCAACACTAACACAAGTGCGAAAAGTGGTTTTTCAACACTAACACAGGTGTGAAAAGTGGTTTGTCCACACTAATACAAGTGCAAAAGTGGTTTCCTGCACCAACACAAGTGCGAAAAGTGGTTTTTCAACACTAACACAAGTGCAAAAAGTGGTTTTTCAACACTAACACAAGTGCGAAAAGTGGTTTTTCCACACTAATACAAGTGCAAAAGTGGTTTCCTGCACCAACACAAGTGCGAAAAGTGGTTTTTCATCACTAACACAAGTGCGAAAAGTGGTTTTTCAACACTATCACAAGTGCAAAAAGTGTATTTTCCACACTAACACAAGTGCGAAAAGTGTTTTTTCCACACTAATACAAGTGCAAAAGTGGTTTCCTGCACCAACACAAGTGCGAAAAGTGGTTTTTCAACACTATCACAAGGGCAAAAAGTGTTTTTTCCACACTAATACAAGTGCAAAGGTGGTTTCCTGCACCAACACAAGTGCGAAAAGTGGTTTCCTTCACTAACACATGTGCGAAAAGTGGGTTTTCAACACTAACACAAGTGCGAAGTGTTTTTTCCACACTAATACAAGTGCAAAAGTGGTATCCTGCACCAACACAAGTGCGAAAAGTGGTTTTTCAACACTAACACAAGTGCGAAAAGTGGTTTTTCAACACTAACACAAGTGCGAAAAGTGGTTTTTCAACACTAACACAAGTGCGAAAAGTGGTTTTTCAACACTAACACAAGTGCGAAAAGTGGTTTTTCAACACTAACACAAGTGCGAAAAGTGGTTTTTCAACACTAACACAAGTGCGAAAAGTGGTTTTTCAACACTAACACAAGTGCGAAAAGTGGTTTTTCAACACTAACACAAGTGCGAAAAGTGGTTTTTCCACACTAATACAAGTGCAAAAGTGGTTTCCTGCACCAACACTAGTGCGAAAAGTGGTTTTTCAACATTAACACAAGTGCGAAAAGTGGTTTTTCAACACTATCAAGTGCAAAAAGTGTTTTTTCCACACTAATACAAGTGCAAAGGTGGTTTCCTGCACCAACACAAGTGCGAAAAGTGGTTTTTCAACACTAACACACGTGCAAAAAGTGGTTTTTCAACACTATCACAAGTGCGAAAAGTGGTTTTTCAACACTAACACAAGTGCGAAAAGTGGTTTTTCAACACTAACACAAGTGCGAAAAGTGGTTTTTCAACACTAACACAAGTGCGAAAAGTGGTTTTTCCACACTAATACAAGTGCAAAAGTGGTTTCCTGCACCAACACTAGTGCGAAAAGTGGTTTTTCAACATTAACACAAGTGCGAAAAGTGGTTTTTCAACACTATCAAGTGCAAAAAGTGTTTTTTCCACACTAATACAAGTGCAAAGGTGGTTTCCTGCACCAACACAAGTGCAAAAAGTGGTTTCCTTCACTAACACATGTGCGAAAAGTGGGTTTTCAACACTAACACAAGTGCAAAAAGTGTTTTTTCCACACTAATACAAGTGCAAAAGTGGTTTCCTGCACCAACACAAGTGTGATAAGTGGTTTTTCAACACTAACACAAGTGCAAAAGTGGTTTCCTGCACCAACACAAGTGCAAAATGTGGTTTTTCAACACTAACACAAGTGCGAAAAGTGGTTTTTCAACACTATCACAAGTGCAAAAAGTGTTTTTTCCACACTAATACAAGTGCAAAAGTGGTTTCCTGCACCAACGCAAGTGCAAAAAGTGATTTTCAACACTAACACAAGTGCAAAAAGTGGTTTTTCAACACTAACACAAGTGCAAAAGTGGTTTCCTGCACCAACACAAGTGCGAAAAGTGGTTTTTCAACACTAACACAAGTGCGAAAAGTGGTTTTTCAACACCAACACAAGTGCGAAAAGTGGTTTTTCCAAACTAATACAAGTGCAAAAGTGGTTTCCTGCACCAACACAAGTGCGAAAGTGGTTTTTCAACACTAACACAAGTGCGAAAAGTGGTTTTTCAACACTATCACAAGTGCGAAAAGTGGTTTTTCAACACTAACACAAGTGCGAAAAGTGGTTTTTCAACACTAACACAAGTGCAAAAAGTGGTTTTTCCACACTAATACAAGTGCAAAAGTGGTTTCCTGCACCAACACTAGTGCGAAAAGTGGTTTTTCAACACTAACACAAGTGCGAAAAGTGGTTTTTCAACACTATCACAAGTGCAAAAAGTGTTTTTTCCACACTAATACAAGTGCAAAGGTGGTTTCCTGCACCAACACAAGTGCGAAAAGTGGTTTCCTTCACTAACACATGTGCGAAAAGTGGGTTTTCAACACTAGCACAAGTGCGAAAAGTGTTTTTTCCACACTAATACAAGTGCAAAAGTGGTTTCCTGCACCAACACAAGTGCGAAAAGTGGTTTTTCAACACTAACACAAGTGCGAAAAGTGGTTTTTCAACACTAACACAAGTGCGAAAAGTGGTTTTTCAACACTAACACAAGTGCGAAAAGTGGTTTTTCAACACTAACACAAGTGCGAAAAATCGTTTTTCCACACTAATACAAGTGCAAAAGTGGTTTCCTGCACCAACATAAGTGCGAAAAGTGGTTTTCAACACTAACACAAGTGCGAAAAGTGGTTTTTCAACACTAACACAAGTGCGAAAAGCGTTTTTCAACACTATTACAAGTGCAAAAAGTGTTTTCCTGCACCAACACAAGTGCGAAAAGTGGTTTTTCAACACTAACACAAGTGCGAAAAGTCGTTTTTCAACATTAACACAAGTGCAAAAAGTAGTTTTTCAACACTAACACAAGTGCGAAAAGTGGTTTTTCAACACTATTACAAGTGCAATAAGTGTTTTCCTCCACCAACACAAGTGCGAAAAGTTGTTTTTCAACACTAACACAAGTGCGAAAAGTGGTTTTCAACACTATCACAAGTGCAAAAAGTGTTTTTTCCACACTAATAAAGTGCAAAAGTGGTTTCCTGCACCAACACAAGTGCGAAAAGTGGTTTTTCAACACTAACACAAGTGCGAAAAGTGGTTTTTCAACACTAACACAAGTGAGAAAAGTGGTTTTTCAACACTATCACAAGTGCAAAAAGTGTTTTTTCCACACTAATACAAGTGCGAAAGTGGTTTCCTGCACCAACACAAGTGCGAAAAGTGGTTTTTCAACACTAACACAAGTGCGAAAAGTGGTTTTTCAACACTAACACAAGTGCAAAAAGTGTTTTTTCCACACTAATACAAGTGCAAAACTGGTTTCCTGCACCAACACAAGTGCGAAAAGTGGTTTTTCAACACTAACACAAGTGCAAAAAGTGGTTTTTCCCCCACTAATACAAGTGCAAAAGTGGTTTCCTGCACCAACACAAGTGCGAAAAGTGGTTTTTCAACACTAACACAAGTGCGAAAAGTGGTTTTTCAACACTAACACAAGTGCGAAAAGTGGTTTTTCCACACTAATACAAGTGCAAAAGTGGTTTCCTGCACCAACACAAGTGCGAAAAGTGGTTTTTCAACACTATCACAAGGGCAAAAAGTGCTTTTTCCACACTAATACAAGTGCAAAAGTGGTTTCCTGCACCAACACAAGTGCGAAAAGTGGTTTGTCAACAGTAACACAAGTGCGAAAAGTGGTTTTTCAACACTAACACAAGTGCGAAAATTGGTTTTTCAACACTATCACAAGTGCAAAAATTGTTTTTTCCACACTAATACAAGTGCAAAAGTGGTTTCCTGCACCAACACAAGTGCGAAAAGTGGTTTTTCAACACTAACACAAGTGCAAAAAGTGGTTTTTCAACACTATCACAAGTGCAAAACGTGTTTTTTCCACACTAATACAAGTGCAAAAGTGGTTTCCTGCACCAACACAAGTGCGAAAAGTGGTTTGTCAACAGTAACACAAGTGCGAAAAGTGGTTTTTCAACACTAACACAAGTGCAAAAAGTGGTTTTTCAACACCAACACAAGTGCGAAAAGTGGTTTTTCAACACTAACACAAGTGCGAAAAGTGGTTTTTCCACACCAACACAAGTGCGAAAAGTGGTTTTTCCACACTAATACAAGTGCAAAAGTGGTTTCCTGCATCAACACATGTGCGAAAAGTGGTTTTTCAACACTAACACAAGTGCGAAAAGTGGTTTTTCAACACTAACACAAGTGCGAAAAGTGGTTTTTCAACACTAACACAAGTGTGAAAAGTGGTTTTTCCGCACTAATACAAGTGCAAAAGTGGTTTCCTGCACCAACACAAGTGCGAAAAGTGGTTTTTCAACACTAACACAAGTGCGAAAAGTGGTTTTTCAACACTAACACAAGTGCGAAAAGTGGTTTTTCAACACTAACACAAGTGCGAAAAGTGGTTTTTCCACACTAATACAAGTGCAAAAGTGGTTTCCTGCACCAACACACGTGCGAAAAGTGGTTTTTCAACACTAACACAAGTGCGAAAAGTGGTTTTTCAACACTATCACAAGTGCAAAAAGTGTTTTTTCCACACTAATACAAGTGCAAAAGTGGTTTCCTGCACCAACACAAGTGCGAAAAGTGGTTTTTCAACACTAACACAAGTGCGAAAAGTGGTTTTTCAACACTAACACAAGTGCGAAAAGTGGTTTTTTCCACACTAATACAAGTGCAAAAGTGGTTTCCTGCACCAACACAAGTGCGAAAAGTGGTTTTTCAACACTAACACAAGTGCGAAAAGTGGTTTTTCAACACTATCACAAGTGCGAAAAGTGGTTTCCTGCACCAACACAAGCACGAAAAGTGGTTTTTCAACACTAACACAAGTGCAAAAAGTGTTTTTCCACACTAATACAAGTGCAAAAGTGGTTTCCTGCACCAACACAAGTGCGAAAAGTTGTTTTTCAACACTAACACAAGTGCGAAAAGTGGTTTATCAACACTAACACAAGTGCGAAAAGTGTTTTTTCCACACTAATACAAGTGCAAAAGTGGTTTCCTGCACCAACACAAGTGCGAAAAGTGGTTTTTCAACACTAATACAAGTGCGAAAAGTGGTTTTTCAACACTAACACAAGTGCGACAAGTGTTTTTTCAACACTAACACAAGTGCGAAAAGTGGTTTTTCCACACTAATACAAGTGCAAAAGTGGTTTCCTCCACCAACACAAGTGCGAAATGTGGTTTTTCAACACTAACACAAGTGCGAAAAGTGGTTTTTCAACACTATCACAAGTGCAAAAAGTGTTTTTTCCACACTAATACAAGTGGAAAAGTGATTTCCTGCACCAACACAAGTGCGAAAAGTGGTTTTTCAACACTAACACAGGTGCGAAAAGTGGTTTGTCCACACTAATACAAGTGCAAAAGTGGTTTCCTGCACCAACACAAGTGCGAAAAGTGGTTTTTCAACACTAACACAAGTGCAAAAAGTGGTTTTTCAACACTAACACAAGTGCGAAAAGTGGTTTTTCAACACTAACACAAGTGCGAAAAGTGGTTTTTCCACACTAATACAAGTGCAAAAGTGGTTTCCTGCACCAACACAAGTGCGAAAAGTGGTTTTTCATCACTAACACAAGTGCGAAAAGTGGTTTTTCAACACTATCACAAGTGCAAAAAGTGTATTTTCCACACTAACACAAGTGCAAAAAGTGTTTTTTCCACACTAATACAAGTGCAAAAGTGGTTTCCTGCACCAACACAAGTGCGAAAAGTGGTTTTTCAACACTATCACAAGGGCAAAAAGTGTTTTTTCCACACTAATACAAGTGCAAAGGTGGTTTCCTGCACCAACACAAGTGCGAAAAGTGGTTTCCTTCACTAACACATGTGCGAAAAGTGGGTTTTCAACACTAACACAAGTGCGAAGTGTTTTTTCCACACTAATACAAGTGCAAAAGTGGTATCCTGCACCAACACAAGTGCGAAAAGTGGTTTTTCAACACTAACACAAGTGCGAAAAGTGGTTTTTCAACACTAACACAAGTGCGAAAAGTGGTTTTTCAACACTAACACAAGTGCGAAAAATCGTTTTTCCACACTAATACAAGTGCAAAAGTGGTTTCCTGCACCAACACAAGTGCGAAAAGTGGTTTTCAACACTAACACAAGTGCGAAAAGTGGTTTTTCAACACTAACACAAGTGCGAAAAGTGGTTTTTCCACACTAATACAAGTGCAAAAGTGGTTTCCTGCACCAACAGAAGTGCGAAAAGTGGTTTTTCATCACTATCACAAGGGCAAAAAGTGTTTTTTCCACACTAATACAAGTGCAAAAGTGGTTTCCTGCACCAACACAAGTGCGAAAAGTTGTTTTTCAACACTAACACAAGTGCGAAAAGTGGATTTCAACACTATCACAAGTGCAAAAAGTGTTTTTTCCACACTAATAAAGTGCAAAAGTGGTTTCCTGCACCAACACAAGTGCGAAAAGTGGTTTTTCAACACTAACACAAGTGCGAAAAGTGGTTTTTTCACACTAATACAAGTGCAAAAGTGGTTTCCTGCACCAACACAAGTGCGAAAAGTGGTTTTTCAACACCAACACAAGTGCGAAAAGTGGTTTTTCAACACTAACACAAGTGCGAAAAGTGGTTTTTCAACACTAATACAAGTGCAAAAGTGGTTTCCTGCACCAACACAAGTGCGAAAAGTGGTTTTTCAACACTAACACAAGTGCGAAAAGTGGTTTTTCCACACTAATACAAGTGCAAAAGTGGTTTCCTGCACAAACATAAGTGCGAAAAGTGGTTTTCAACACTAACACAAGTGCGAAAAGTGGTTTTTCAACACTATTACAAGTGCAAAAAGTGTTTTCCTGCACCAACACAAGTGCGAAAAGTGGTTTTTCAACACTAACACAAGTGCGAAAAGTCGTTTTTCAACATTAACACAAGTGCAAAAAGTGGTTTTTCAACACTAACACAAGTGCGAAAAGTGGTTTTTCAACACTATTACAAGTGCAATAAGTGTTTTCCTGCACCAACACAAGTGCGAAAAGTTGTTTTTCAACACTAACACAAGTGCGAAAAGTGGTTTTCAACACTATCACAAGTGCAAAAAGTGTTTTTTCCACACTAATAAAGTGCAAAAGTGGTTTCCTGCACCAACACAAGTGCAAAAAGTGGTTTTTCAACACTAGCACAAGTGCGAAAAGTGGTTTTTCAACACTAACACAAGTGCGAAAAGTGGTTTTTTCCACACTAATACAAGTGCAAAAGTGGTTTCCTGCACCAACACAAGTGCGAAAAGTGGTTTTTCAACACCAACACAAGTGCGAAAAGTGGTTTTTCAACACCAACACAAGTGCGAAAAGTGGTTTTTCAACACTAACACAAGTGCGAAAAGTGGTTTTTCAACACTAACACAAGTGCGAAAAGTGGTTTTTCAACACTAATACAAGTGCAAAGGTGGTTTCCTGCACCAACACAAGTGCGAAAAGTGGTTTTTCAACACTAACACAAGAGCAAAAAGTGTTTTTTCCACACTAATACAAGTGCAAAAGTGGTTTCCTGCACCAACACAAGTGCGAAAAGTTGTTTTTCAACACTAACACAAGTGCGAAAAGTGGTTTATCAACACTAACACAAGTGCGAAAAGTGTTTTTTCCACACTAATACAAGTGCAAAAGTGGTTTCCTGCACCAACACAAGTGCGAAAAGTGGTTTTTCAACACTAATACAAGTGCGAAAAGTGGTTTTTCAACACTAACACAAGTGCGACAAGTGTTTTTTCAACACTAACACAAGTGCGAAAAGTGGTTTTTCCACACTAATACAAGTGCAAAAGTGGTTTCCTCCACCAACACAAGTGCGAAATGTGGTTTTTCAACACTAACACAAGTGCGAAAAGTGGTTTTTCAACACTATCACAAGTGCAAAAAGTGTTTTTTCCACACTAATACAAGTGGAAAAGTGATTTCCTGCACCAACACAAGTGCGAAAAGTGGTTTTTCAACACTAACACAAGTGCGAAAAGTGGTTTTTCAACACTAACACAGGTGTGAAAAGTGGTTTGTCCACACTAATACAAGTGCAAAAGTGGTTTCCTGCACCAACACAAGTGCGAAAAGTGGTTTTTCAACACTAACACAAGTGCAAAAAGTGGTTTTTCAACACTAACACAAGTGCGAAAAGTGGTTTTTCCACACTAATACAAGTGCAAAAGTGGTTTCCTGCACCAACACAAGTGCGAAAAGTGGTTTTTCATCACTAACACAAGTGCGAAAAGTGGTTTTTCAACACTATCACAAGTGCAAAAAGTGTATTTTCCACACTAACACAAGTGCGAAAAGTGTTTTTTCCACACTAATACAAGTGCAAAAGTGGTTTCCTGCACCAACACAAGTGCGAAAAGTGGTTTTTCAACACTATCACAAGGGCAAAAAGTGTTTTTTCCACACTAATACAAGTGCAAAGGTGGTTTCCTGCTCCAACACAAGTGCGAAAAGTGGTTTCCTTCACCAACACATGTGCGAAAAGTGGGTTTTCAACACTAACACAAGTGCGAAGTGTTTTTTCCACACTAATACAAGTGCAAAAGTGGTATCCTGCACCAACACAAGTGCGAAAAGTGGTTTTTCAACACTAACACAAGTGCGAAAAGTGGTTTTTCAACACTAACACAAGTGCGAAAAGTGGTTTTTCAACACTAACACAAGTGCGAAAAGTGGTTTTTCCACACTAATACAAGTGCAAAAGTGGTTTCCTGCACCAACAGAAGTGCGAAAAGTGGTTTTTCATCACTATCACAAGGGCAAAAAGTGTTTTTTCCACACTAATACAAGTGCAAAAGTGGTTTCCTGCACCAACACAAGTGCGAAAAGTTGTTTTTCAACACTAACACAAGTGCGAAAAGTGGATTTCAACACTATCACAAGTGCAAAAAGTGTTTTTTCCACACTAATAAAGTGCAAAAGTGGTTTCCTGCACCAACACAAGTGCGAAAAGTGGTTTTTCAACACTAACACAAGTGCGAAAAGTGGTTTTTCCACACTAATACAAGTGCAAAAGTGGTTTCCTGCACCAACACAAGTGCGAAAAGTGGTTTTTCAACACCAACACAAGTGCGAAAAGTGGTTTTTCAACACTAACACAAGTGCGAAAAGTGGTTTTTCAACACTAATACAAGTGCAAAAGTGGTTTCCTGCACCAACACAAGTGCGAAAAGTGGTTTTTCAACACTAACACAAGTGCAAAAAGTGGTTTTTCCACACTAATACAAGTGCAAAAGTGGTTTCCTGCACCAACATAAGTGCGAAAAGTGGTTTTCAACACTAACACAAGTGCGAAAAGTGGTTTTTCAACACTAACACAAGTGCGAAAAGCATTTTTCAACACTATTACAAGTGCAAAAAGTGTTTTCCTGCACCAACACAAGTGCGAAAAGTGGTTTTTCAACACTAACACAAGTGCGAAAAGTCGTTTTTCAACATTAACACAAGTGCAAAAAGTGGTTTTTCAACACTAACACAAGTGCGAAAAGTGGTTTTTCAACACTATTACAAGTGCAATAAGTGTTTTCCTGCACCAACACAAGTGCGAAAAGTTGTTTTTCAACACTAACACAAGTGCGAAAAGTGGTTTTCAACACTATCACAAGTGCAAAAAGTGTTTTTTTCCACACTAATAAAGTGCAAAAGTGGTTTCCTGCACCAACACAAGTGCAAAAAGTGGTTTTTCAACACTAGCACAGGTGCGAAAAGTGGTTTTTCAACACTAACACAAGTGCGAAAAGTGGTTTTTTCCACACTAATACAAGTGCAAAAGTGGTTTCCTGCACCAACACAAGTGCGAAAAGTGGTTTTTCAACACCAACACAAGTGCAAAAAGTGGTTTTTCAACACTAACACAAGTGCGAAAAGTGGTTTTTCAACACTATTACAAGTGCAATAAGTGTTTTCCTGCACCAACACAAGTGCGAAAAGTTGTTTTTCAACACTAACACAAGTGCGAAAAGTGGTTTTCAACACTATCACAAGTGCAAAAAGTGTTTTTTTCCACACTAATAAAGTGCAAAAGTGGTTTCCTGCACCAACACAAGTGCAAAAAGTGGTTTTTCAACACTAGCACAAGTGCGAAAAGTGGTTTTTCAACACTAACACAAGTGCGAAAAGTGGTTTTTTCCACACTAATACAAGTGCAAAAGTGGTTTCCTGCACCAACACAAGTGCGAAAAGTGGTTTTTCAACACCAACACAAGTGCGAAAAGTGGTTTTTCAACACCAACACAAGTGCGAAAAGTGGTTTTTCAACACTAACACAGGTGCGAAAAGTGGTTTGTCCACACTAATACAAGTGCAAAAGTGGTTTCCTGCACCAACACAAGTGCGAAAAGTGGTTTTTCAACACTAACACAAGTGCAAAAAGTGGTTTTTCAACACTAACACAAGTGCGAAAAGTGGTTTTTCAACACTAACACAAGTGCGAAAAGTGGTTTTTCCACACTAATACAAGTGCAAAAGTGGTTTCCTGCACCAACACAAGTGCGAAAAGTGGTTTTTCATCACTAACACAAGTGCGAAAAGTGGTTTTTCAACACTATCACAAGTGCAAAAAGTGTATTTTCCACACTAACACAAGTGCAAAAAGTGTTTTTTCCACACTAATACAAGTGCAAAAGTGGTTTCCTGCACCAACACAAGTGCGAAAAGTGGTTTTTCAACACTATCACAAGGGCAAAAAGTGTTTTTTCCACACTAATACAAGTGCAAAGGTGGTTTCCTGCACCAACACAAGTTCGAAAAGTGGTTTCCTTCACTAACACATGTGCGAAAAGTGGGTTTTCAACACTAACACAAGTGCGAAGTGTTTTTTCCACACTAATACAAGTGCAAAAGTGGTATCCTGCACCAACACAAGTGCGAAAAGTGGTTTTTCAACACTAACACAAGTGCGAAAAGTGGTTTTTCAACACTAACACAAGTGCGAAAAGTGGTTTTTCAACACTAACACAAGTGCGAAAAATCGTTTTTCCACACTAATACAAGTGCAAAAGTGGTTTCCTGCACCAACACAAGTGCGAAAAGTGGTTTTCAACACTAACACAAGTGCGAAAAGTGGTTTTTCAACACTAACACAAGTGCGAAAAGTGGTTTTTCCACACTAATACAAGTGCAAAAGTGGTTTCCTGCACCAACAGAAGTGCGAAAAGTGGTTTTTCATCACTATCACAAGGGCAAAAAGTGTTTTTTCCACACTAATACAAGTGCAAAAGTGGTTTCCTGCACCAACACAAGTGCGAAAAGTTGTTTTTCAACACTAACACAAGTGCGAAAAGTGGATTTCAACACTATCACAAGTGCAAAAAGTGTTTTTTCCACACTAATAAAGTGCAAAAGTGGTTTCCTGCACCAACACAAGTGCGAAAAGTGGTTTTTCAACACTAACACAAGTGCGAAAAGTGGTTTTTCCACACTAATACAAGTGCAAAAGTGGTTTCCTGCACCAACACAAGTGCGAAAAGTGGTTTTTCAACACCAACACAAGTGCGAAAAGTGGTTTTTCAACACTAACACAAGTGCGAAAAGTGGTTTTTCAACACTAATACAAGTGCAAAAGTGGTTTCCTGCACCAACACAAGTGCGAAAAGTGGTTTTTCAACACTAACACAAGTGCGAAAAGTGGTTTTTCCACACTAATACAAGTGCAAAAGTGGTTTCCTGCACAAACATAAGTGCGAAAAGTGGTTTTCAACACTAACACAAGTGCGAAAAGTGGTTTTTCAACACTAACACAAGTGCGAAAAGCATTTTTCAACACTATTACAAGTGCAAAAAGTGTTTTCCTGCACCAACACAAGTGCGAAAAGTGGTTTTTCAACACTAACACAAGTGCGAAAAGTCGTTTTTCAACATTAACACAAGTGCAAAAAGTGGTTTTTCAACACTAACACAAGTGCGAAAAGTGGTTTTTCAACACTATTACAAGTGCAATAAGTGTTTTCCTGCACCAACACAAGTGCGAAAAGTTGTTTTTCAACACTAACACAAGTGCGAAAAGTGGTTTTCAACACTATCACAAGTGCAAAAAGTGTTTTTTCCACACTAATAAAGTGCAAAAGTGGTTTCCTGCACCAACACAAGTGCAAAAAGTGGTTTTTCAACACTAGCACAAGTGCGAAAAGTGGTTTTTCAACACTAACACAAGTGCAAAAAGTGGTTTTTTCCACACTAATACAAGTGCAAAAGTGGTTTCCTGCACCAACACAAGTGCGAAAAGTGGTTTTTCAACACCAACACAAGTGCGAAAAGTGGTTTTTCAACACCAACACAAGTGCGAAAAGTGGTTTTTCAACACTAACACAAGTGCGAAAAGTGGTTTTTCAACACTAACACAAGTGCGAAAAGTGGTTTTTCAACACTAATACAAGTGCAAAAGTGGTTTCCTGCACCAACACAAGTGCGAAAAGTGGTTTTTCAACACTAACACAAGTGCAAAAAGTGTTTTTTCCACACTAATACAAGTGCAAAAGTGGTTTCCTGCACCAACACAAGTGCGAAAAGTGGTTTTTCAACACTAACACAAGTGCGAAAAGTGGTTTATCAACACTAACACAAGTGCGAAAAGTGTTTTTTCAACACTAACACAAGTGCGAAAAGTGGTTTTTCCACACTAATACAAGTGCAAAAGTGGTTTCCTCCACCAACACAAGTGCGAAATGTGGTTTTTCAACACTAACACAAGTGCGAAAAGTGGTTTTTCAACACTATCACAAGTGCAAAAAGTGTTTTTTCCACACTAATACAAGTGGAAAAGTGATTTCCTGCACCAACACAAGTGCGAAAAGTGGTTTTTCAACACTAACACAAGTGCGAAAAGTGGTTTTTCAACACTAACACAGGTGCGAAAAGTGGTTTGTCCACACTAATACAAGTGCAAAAGTGGTTTCCTGCACCAACACAAGTGCGAAAAGTGGTTTTTCAACACTAACACAAGTGCAAAAAGTGGTTTTTCAACACTAACACAAGTGCGAAAAGTGGTTTTTCCACACTAATACAAGTGCAAAAGTGGTTTCCTGCACCAACACAAGTGCGAAAAGTGGTTTTTCATCACTAACACAAGTGCGAAAAGTGGTTTTTCAACACTATCACAAGTGCAAAAAGTGTATTTTCCACACTAACACAAGTGCGAAAAGTGTTTTTTCCACACTAATACAAGTGCAAAAGTGGTTTCCTGCACCAACACAAGTGCGAAAAGTGGTTTTTCAACACTATCACAAGGGCAAAAAGTGTTTTTTCCACACTAATACAAGTGCAAAGGTGGTTTCCTGCACCAACACAAGTGCGAAAAGTGGTTTCCTTCACTAACACATGTGCGAAAAGTGGGTTTTCAACACTAACACAAGTGCGAAGTGTTTTTTCCACACTAATACAAGTGCAAAAGTGGTATCCTGCACCAACACAAGTGCGAAAAGTGGTTTTTCAACACTAACACAAGTGCGAAAAGTGGTTTTTCAACACTAACACAAGTGCGAAAAGTGGTTTTTCAACACTAACACAAGTGCGAAAAGTGGTTTTTCCACACTAATACAAGTGCAAAAGTGGTTTCCTGCACCAACAGAAGTGCGAAAAGTGGTTTTTCATCACTATCACAAGGGCAAAAAGTGTTTTTTCCACACTAATACAAGTGCAAAAGTGGTTTCCTGCACCAACACAAGTGCGAAAAGTTGTTTTTCAACACTAACACAAGTGCGAAAAGTGGATTTCAACACTATCACAAGTGCAAAAAGTGTTTTTTCCACACTAATAAAGTGCAAAAGTGGTTTCCTGCACCAACACAAGTGCGAAAAGTGGTTTTTCAACACTAACACAAGTGCGAAAAGTGGTTTTTCCACACTAATACAAGTGCAAAAGTGGTTTCCTGCACCAACACAAGTGCGAAAAGTGGTTTTTCAACACCAACACAAGTGCGAAAAGTGGTTTTTCAACACTAACACAAGTGCGAAAAGTGGTTTTTCAACACTAATACAAGTGCAAAAGTGGTTTCCTGCACCAACACAAGTGCGAAAAGTGGTTTTTCAACACTAACACAAGTGCGAAAAGTGGTTTTTCCACACTAATACAAGTGCAAAAGTGGTTTCCTGCACCAACATAAGTGCGAAAAGTGGTTTTCAACACTAACACAAGTGCGAAAAGTGGTTTTTCAACACTAACACAAGTGCGAAAAGCATTTTTCAACACTATTACAAGTGCAAAAAGTGTTTTCCTGCACCAACACAAGTGCGAAAAGTGGTTTTTCAACACTAACACAAGTGCGAAAAGTCGTTTTTCAACATTAACACAAGTGCAAAAAGTGGTTTTTCAACACTAACACAAGTGCGAAAAGTGGTTTTTCAACACTATTACAAGTGCAATAAGTGTTTTCCTGCACCAACACAAGTGCGAAAAGTTGTTTTTCAACACTAACACAAGTGCGAAAAGTGGTTTTCAACACTATCACAAGTGCAAAAAGTGTTTTTTTCCACACTAATAAAGTGCAAAAGTGGTTTCCTGCACCAACACAAGTGCAAAAAGTGGTTTTTCAACACTAGCACAAGTGCGAAAAGTGGTTTTTCAACACTAACACAAGTGCGAAAAGTGGTTTTTTCCACACTAATACAAGTGCAAAAGTGGTTTCCTGCACCAACACAAGTGCGAAAAGTGGTTTTTCAACACCAACACAAGTGCGAAAAGTGGTTTTTCAACACCAACACAAGTGCGAAAAGTGGTTTTTCAACACTAACACAAGTGCGAAAAGTGGTTTTTCAACACTAACACAAGTGCGAAAAGTGGTTTTTCAACACTAATACAAGTGCAAAAGTGGTTTCCTGCACCAACACAAGTGCGAAAAGTGGTTTTTCAACACTAACACAAGTGCGAAAAGTGGTTTTTCAACACTAACACAAGTGCGAAAAGTGGTTTTTCAACACTATCACAAGTGCAAAAAGTGTTTTTTCCACACTAATACATGTGCGAAAGTGGTTTCCTGCACCAACACAAGTGCAAAAAGTGGTTTTTCAACACTAACACAAGTGCGAAAAGTGGTTTTTCAACACTAACACAAGTGCAAAAAGTGTTTTTTCCACACTAATACAAGTGCAAAAGTGGTTTCCTGCACCAACACAAGTGCGAAAAGTGGTTTTTCAACACTAACACAAGTGCAAAAAGTGGTTTTCCCCCCACTAGTACAAGTGCAAAAGTGGTTTCCTGCACCAACACAAGTGCGAAAAGTGGTTTTTCAACACTAACACAAGTGCAAAAAGTGGTTTTTCAACACTAACACAAGTGCGAAAAGTGGTTTTTCCACACTAATACAAGTGCAAAAGTGGTTTCCTGCACCAACACAAGTGCGAAAAGTGGTTTTTCAACACTATCACAAGGGCAAAAAGTGTTTTTTCCACACTAATACAAGTGCAAAAGTGGTTTCCTGCACCAACACAAGTGCGAAAAGTGGTTTTTCAACACTAACACAAGTGCGAAAAGTGGTTTTTCAACACTAACACAAGTGCGAAAAGTGGTTTTTCCACACTAATACAAGTGCAAAAGTGGTTTCCTGCACCAACACAAGTGCGAAAAGTGGTTTTTCAACACTAACACAAGTGCAAAAAGTGGTTTTTCAACACTATCACAAGTGCAAAAAGTGTTTTTTCCACACTAATACAAGTGCAAAAGTGGTTTCCTGCACCAACACAAGTGCGAAAAGTGGTTTTTCAACACTAACACAAGTGCGAAAAGTGGTTTTTCCACACCAACACAAGTGCAAAAAGTGGTTTTCCCACACTAATACAAGTGCAAAAGTGGTTTCCTGCATCAACACATGTGCGAAAAGTGGTTTTTCAACACTAACACAAGTGCGAAAAGTGGTTTTTCAACACTAACACAAGTGCGAAAAGTGGTTTTTCAACACTAACACAAGTGCGAAAAGTGGTTTTTCCACACTAATACAAGTGCAAAAGTGGTTTCCTGCACCAACACAAGTGCGAAAAGTGGTTTTTCAACACTAACACAAGTGCGAAAAGTGGTTTTTCAACACTATCACAAGTGCAAAAAGTGTTTTTTCCACACTAATACAAGTGCAAAAGTGGTTTCCTGCACCAACACAAGTGCGAAAAGTGGTTTTTCAACACTAACACAAGTGCGAAAAGTGGTTTTTCAACACTAACACAAGTGCGAAAAGTGGTTTTTTCCACACTAATACAAGTGCAAAAGTGGTTTCCTGCACCAACACAAGTGCGAAAAGTGGTTTTTCAACACTAACACAAGTGCGAAAAGTGGTTTTTCAACACTAACACAAGTGCGAAAAGTGGTTTCCTGCACCAACACAAGCACGAAAAGTGGTTTTTCAACACTAACACAAGTGCAAAAAGTGTTTTTTCCACACTAATACAAGTGCAAAAGTGGTTTCCTGCACCAACACAAGTGCGAAAAGTGGTTTTTCAACACTAACACAAGTGCGAAAAGTGGTTTTTCAACACTAACACAAGTGCGAAAAGTGTTTTTTCCACACTAATACAAGTGCAAAAGTGGTTTCCTGCACCAACACAAGTGCGAAAAGTGGTTTTTCAACACTAATACAAGTGCGAAAAGTGGTTTTTCAACACTAACACAAGTGCGACAAGTGTTTTTTCAACACTAACACAAGTGCGAAAAGTGGTTTTTCCACACTAATACAAGTGCAAAAGTGGTTTCCTCCACCAACACAAGTGCGAAAAGTGGTTTTTCAACACTAACACAAGTGCGAAAAGTGGTTTTTCAACACTATCACAAGTGCAAAAAGTGTTTTTTCCACACTAATACAAGTGGAAAAGTGATTTCCTGCACCAACACAAGTGCGAAAAGTGGTTTTTCAACACTAACACAAGTGCGAAAAGTGGTTTTTCAACACTAACACAGGTGCGAAAAGTGGTTTGTCCACACTAATACAAGTGCAAAAGTGGTTTCCTGCACCAACACAAGTGCGAAAAGTGGTTTTTCAACACTAACACAAGTGCAAAAAGTGGTTTTTCAACACTAACACAAGTGCGAAAAGTGGTTTTTCAACACTAACACAAGTGCGAAAAGTGGTTTTTCCACACTAATACAAGTGCAAAAGTGGTTTCCTGCACCAACACAAGTGCGAAAAGTGGTTTTTCATCACTAACACAAGTGCGAAAAGTGGTTTTTCAACACTATCACAAGTGCAAAAAGTGTATTTTCCACACTAATACAAGTGCAAAAGTGGTTTCCTGCACCAACACAAGTGCGAAAAGTGGTTTTCAACACTAACACAAGTGCAAAAAGTGGTTTTTCAACACTAACACAAGTGCGAAAAGTGTTTTTTCCACACTAATACAAGTGCAAAAGTGGTTTCCTGCACCAACACAAGTGCGAAAAGTGGTTTTTCAACACTATCACAAGGGCAAAAAGTGTTTTTTCCACACTAATACAAGTGCAAAGGTGGTTTCCTGCACCAACACAAGTGCGTAAAGTGGTTTCCTTCACTAACACATGTGCGAAAAGTGGGTTTTCAACACCAACACAAGTGCGAAGTGTTTTTTCCACACTAATACAAGTGCAAAAGTGGTATCCTGCACACAAGTGAGAAAAGTGGTTTTTCAACACTAACACAAGTGCGAAAAGTGGTTTTTCAACACTAACACAAGTGCGAAAAGTGGTTTTTCAACACTAACACAAGTGCGAAAAATCGTTTTTCCACACTAATACAAGTGCAAAAGTGGTGTCCTGCACCAACACAAGTGCGAAAAGTGGTTTTCAACACTAACACAAGTGCGAAAAGTGGTTTTTCAACACTAACACAAGTGCGAAAAGTGGTTTTTCCACACTAATACAAGTGCAAAAGTGGTTTCCTGCACCAACAGAAGTGCGAAAAGTGGTTTTTCATCACTATCACAAGTGCGAAAAGTGGTTTTTCAACACTAATACAAGTGCAAAAGTGGTTTTTTCCACACTAATACAAGTGCAAAAGTGGTTTCCTGCACCAACACAAGTGCGAAAAGTGGTTTTTCATCACTATCACAAGTGCGAAAAGTGGTTTTTCAACACTAACACAAGTGCAAAAAGTGGTTTTTTCCACACTAATACAAGTGCAAAAGTGGTTTCCTGCACCAACACAAGTGCGAAAAGTGGTTTTTCAACACCAACACAAGTGCGAAAAGTGGTTTTTCAACACCAACACAAGTGCGAAAAGTGGTTTTTCAACACTAACACAAGTGCGAAAAGTGGTTTTTCAACACTAACACAAGTGCGAAAAGTGGTTTTTCAACACTAATACAAGTGCAAAAGTGGTTTCCTGCACCAACACAAGTGCGAAAAGTGGTTTTTCAACACTAACACAAGTGCGAAAAGTGGTTTTTCAACACTAACACAAGTGCGAAAAGTGGTTTTTCAACACTATCACAAGTGCAAAAAGTGTTTTTTCCACACTAATACATGTGCGAAAGTGGTTTTCTTCACCAACACAAGTGCAAAAAGTGGTTTTTCAACACTAACACAAGTGCGAAAAGTGGTTTTTCAACACTAACACAAGTGCAAAAAGTGTTTTTTCCACACTAATACAAGTGCAAAAGTGGTTTCCTGCACCAACACAAGTGCGAAAAGTGGTTTTTCAACACTAACACAAGTGCAAAAAGTGGTTTTTCCCCCACTAATACAAGTGCAAAAGTGGTTTCCTGCACCAACACAAGTGCGAAAAGTGGTTTTTCAACACTAACACAAGTGCAAAAAGTGGTTTTTCAACACTAACACAAGTGCGAAAAGTGGTTTTGCCACACTAATACAAGTGCAAAAGTGGTTTCCTGCACCAACACAAGTGCGAAAAGTGGTTTTTCAACACTATCACAAGGGCAAAAAGTGTTTTTTCCACACTAATACAAGTGCAAAAGTGGTTTCCTGCACCAACACAAGTGCGAAAAGTGGTTTTTCAACACTAACACAAGTGCGAAAAGTGGTTTTTCAACACTAACACAAGTGCGAAAAGTGGTTTTTCAACACTATCACAAGTGCAAAAAGTGGTTTTTCCACACTAATACAAGTGCAAAAGTGGTTTCCTGCACCAACACAAGTGCGAAAAGTGGTTTGTCAACAGTAACACAAGTGCGAAAAGTGGTTTTTCAACACTAACACAAGTGCGAAAAGTGGTTTTTCCACACTAATACAAGTGCAAAAGTGGTTTCCTGCACCAACACAAGTGCGAAAAGTGGTTTTTCAACACTAACACAAGTGCAAAAAGTGGTTTTTCAACACTATCACAAGTGCAAAAAGTGTTTTTTCCACACTAATACAAGTGCAAAAGTGGTTTCCTGCACCAACACAAGTGCGAAAAGTGGTTTTTCAACACTAACACAAGTGCGAAAAGTGGTTTTTCCACACCAACACAAGTGCAAAAAGTGGTTTTCCCACACTAATACAAGTGCAAAAGTGGTTTCCTGCATCAACACATGTGCGAAAAGTGGTTTTTCAACACTAACACAAGTGCGAAAAGTGGTTTTTCAACACTAACACAAGTGCGAAAAGTGGTTTTTCAACACTAACACAAGTGCGAAAAGTGGTTTTTCCACACTAATACAAGTGCAAAAGTGGTTTCCTGCACCAACACAAGTGCGAAAAGTGGTTTTTCAACACTAACACAAGTGCGAAAAGTGGTTTTTCAACACTATCACAAGTGCAAAAAGTGTTTTTTCCACACTAATACAAGTGCAAAAGTGGTTTCCTGCACCAACACAAGTGCGAAAAGTGGTTTTTCAACACTAACACAAGTGCGAAAAGTGGTTTTTCAACACTAACACAAGTGCGAAAAGTGGTTTTTTCCACACTAATACAAGTGCAAAAGTGGTTTCCTGCACCAACACAAGTGCGAAAAGTGGTTTTTCAACACTAACACAAGTGCGAAAAGTGGTTTTTCAACACTAACACAAGTGCGAAAAGTGGTTTCCTGCACCAACACAAGCACGAAAAGTGGTTTTTCAACACTAACACAAGTGCAAAAAGTGTTTTTTCCACACTAATACAAGTGCAAAAGTGGTTTCCTGCACCAACACAAGTGCGAAAAGTGGTTTTTCAACACTAACACAAGTGCGAAAAGTGGTTTTTCAACACTAACACAAGTGCGAAAAGTGTTTTTTCCACACTAATACAAGTGCAGAAGTGGTTTCCTGCACCAACACAAGTGCGAAAAGTGGTTTTTCAACACTAACACAAGTGCGAAAAGTGGTTTTTCAACACTAACACAGGTGCGAAAAGTGGTTTGTCCACACTAATACAAGTGCAAAAGTGGTTTCCTGCACCAACACAAGTGCGAAAAGTGGTTTTTAAACACTAACACAAGTGCAAAAAGTGGTTTTTCAACACTAACACAAGTGCGAAAAGTGGTTTTTCCACACTAATACAAGTGCAAAAGTGGTTTCCTGCACCAACACAAGTGCGAAAAGTGGTTTTTCATCACTAACACAAGTGCGAAAAGTGGTTTTTCAACACTATCACAAGTGCAAAAAGTGTATTTTCCACACTAATACAAGTGCAAAAGTGGTTTCCTGCACCAACACAAGTGCGAAAAGTGGTTTTCAACACTAACACAAGTGCAAAAAGTGGTTTTTCAACACTAACACAAGTGCGAAAAGTGTTTTTTCCACACTAATACAAGTGCAAAAGTGGTTTCCTGCACCAACACAAGTGCGAAAAGTGGTTTTTCAACACTATCACAAGGGCAAAAAGTGTTTTTTCCACACTAATACAAGTGCAAAGGTGGTTTCCTGCACCAACACAAGTGCGAAAAGTGGTTTCCTTCACTAACACATGTGCGAAAAGTGGGTTTTCAACACCAACACAAGTGCGAAGTGTTTTTTCCACACTAATACAAGTGCAAAAGTGGTATCCTGCACCAACACAAGTGAGAAAAGTGGTTTTTCAACACTAACACAAGTGCGAAAAGTGGTTTTTCAACACTAACACAAGTGCGAAAAGTGGTTTTTCAACACTAACACAAGTGCGAAAAATCGTTTTTCCACACTAATACAAGTGCAAAAGTGGTGTCCTGCACCAACACAAGTGCGAAAAGTGGTTTTCAACACTAACACAAGTGCGAAAAGTGGTTTTTCAACACTAACACAAGTGCGAAAAGTGGTTTTTCCACACTAATACAAGTGCAAAAGTGGTTTCCTGCACCAACAGAAGTGCGAAAAGTGGTTTTTCATCACTATCACAAGGGCAAAAAGTGTTTTTTCCACACTAATACAAGTGCAAAAGTGGTTTCCTGCACCAACACAAGTGCGAAAAGTTGTTTTTCAACAATAACACAAGTGCGAAAAGTGGATTTCAACACTATCACAAGTGCAAAAAGTGTTTTTTCCACACTAATAAAGTGCAAAAGTGGTTTCCTGCACCAACACAAGTGCGAAAAGTGTTTTTTCAACACTAACACAAGTGCGAAAAGTGGTTTTTCCACACTAATACAAGTGCAAAAGTGGTTTCCTGCACCAACACAAGTGCGAAAAGTGGTTTTTCAACACCAACACAAGTGCGAAAAGTGGTTTTTCAACACTAACACAAGTGCGAAAAATGGTTTTTCAACACTAATACAAGTGCAAAAGTGGTTTCCTGCACCAACACAAGTGCGAAAAGTGGTTTTTCAACACCAACACAAGTGCGAAAAGTGGTTTTTCAACACTAACACAAGTGCGAAAAGTGGTTTTTCAACACTAACACAAGTGCGAAAAGTGGTTTTTCAACACTATCACAAGTGCAAAAAGTGTTTTTTCCACACTAATACAAGTGCAAAAGTGGTTTCCTGCACCAACACAAGTGCGAAAAGTGGTTTTTCAACACTAACACAAGTGCAAAAAGTGGTTTTTCCCCACTAATACAAGTGCAAAAGTGGTTTCCTGCACCAACACAAGTGCGAAAAGTGGTTTTTCAACACTAACACAAGTGCGAAAAGTGGTTTTTCAACACTATCACAAGTGCAAAAAGTGTTTTTTCCACACTAATACAAGTGCAAAAGTGGTTCTCTGCACCAACACAAGTGCGAAAAGTGGTTTTCAACACTAACACAAGCGCAAAAAGTGGTTTTTCAACACTAACACAAGTGCGAAAAGTGGTTTTTCAACACTACACAAGTGCGAAAAGTGGTTTTTCAACACTAACACAAGTGCGAAAAGTGGTTTTTCCACACTAATACAAGTGCAAAAGTGGTTTCCTGCACCAACACAAGTGCGAAAAGTTGTTTTTCAACACTAACACAAGTGCGAAAAGTGGTTTTTCAACACTATTACAAGTGCAAAAAGTGTTTTCCTGCACCAACACAAGTGCGAAAAGTGGTTTTTTCAACACTATCACAAGTGCAAAAAGTGGTTTCCTGCACCAACACAAGTGCGAAAAGTTGTTTTTCAACACTAACACAAGTGCGAAAAGTGGTTTTTCAACACTATCACAAGTGCAAAAAGTGTTTTTTCCACACTAATAAAGTGCAAAAGTGGTTTCCTGCACCAACACAAGTGCGAAAAGTGGTTTTTCAACACTAACACAAGTGCGAAAAGTGGGTTTTCAACAATAACACAAGTGCGAAAAGTGTTTTTTCCACACTAATACAAGTGCAAAAGTGGTTTCCTGCACCAACACAAGTGCGAAAAGTGGTTTTTCAACACTAACACAAGTGCGAAAAGTGGTTTTTCAACACTAACACAAGTGCGAAAAGTGGTTTTTCCACTCTAATACAAGTGCAAAAGTGGTTTCCTGCACCAACACTAGTGCGAAAAGTGGTTTTTCAACACTAACACAAGTGCGAAAAGTGGTTTTTCAACACTATCAAGTGCAAAAAGTGTTTTTTCCACACTAATACAAGTGCAAAGGTGGTTTCCTGCACCAACACAAGTGCGAAAAGTGGTTTCCTTCACTAACACATGTGCAAAAAGTGGGTTTTCAACACTAACACAAGTGCAAAAAGTGTTTTTCCACACTAATACAAGTGCAAAAGTGGTTTCCTGCACCAACACAAGTGCGAAAAGTGGTTTTTCAACACTAACACAAGTGCAAAAGTGGTTTCCTGCACCAACACAAGTGCAAAAAGTGGTTTTTCAACACTAACACAAGTGCGAAAAGTGGTTTTTCAACACTATCACAAGTGCAAAAAGTGTTTTTTCCACACTAATACAAGTGCAAAAGTGGTTTCCTGCACCAACGCAAGTGCGAAAAGTGGTTTTCAACACTAACACAAGTGCAAAAAGTGGTTTTTCAACACTAACACAAGTGCAAAAGTGGTTTCCTGCACCAACACAAGTGCGAAAAGTGGTTTTTCAACACTAACACAAGTGCGAAAAGTGGTTTTTCAACACTAACACAAGTGCGAAAAGTGGTTTTTCCAAACTACTACAAGTGCAAAAGTGGTTTCCTGCACCAACACAAGTGCGAAAAGTGGTTTTTCAACACTAACACAAGTGCGAAAAGTGGTTTTTCAACACTATCACAAGTGCGAAAAGTGGTTTTTCAACACTAACACAAGTGCGAAAAGTGGTTTTTCAACACTAACACAAGTGCAAAAAGTGGTTTTTCCACACTAATACAAGTGCAAAAGTGGTTTCCTGCACCAACACAAGTGCGAAAAGTGGTTTCCTTCACTAACACAAGTGCGAAAAGTGGGTTTTTAACACTAACACAAGTGCGAAAAGTGGTTTTGCCACACTAATACAAGTGCAAAAGTGGTTTCCTGCACCAACACAAGTGCGAAAAGTGGTTTTTCAACACTAGCACAAGTGCGAAAAGTGGTTTTTCAACACTAACACAAGTGCGAAAAGTGGTTTTCCACACTAATACAAGTGCTAAAGTGGTTTCCTGCACCAACACAAGTGCGAAAAGTGGTTTTTCAACACTAACACAAGCGCAAAAAGTGGTTTTTCAACACTATCACAAGTGCGAAAAGTGGTTTTTCAACACTAACACAAGTGCGAAAAGTGGTTTTTCAACACTACACAAGTGCGAAAAGTGGTTTTTCAACACTAACACAAGTGCGAAAAGTGGTTTTTCCACACTAATACAAGTGCAAAAGTGGTTTCCTGCACCAACACAAGTGCGAAAAGTGGTTTTTCAACACTAACACAAGTGCGAAAAGTGGTTTTTCAACACTATTACAAGTGCAAAAAGTGTTTTCCTGCACCAACACAAGTGCGAAAAGTGGTTTTTTCAACACTATCACAAGTGCAAAAAGTGGTTTCCTGCACCAACACAAGTGCGAAAAGTTGTTTTTCAACACTAACACAAGTGCGAAAAGTGGTTTTTCAACACTATCACAAGTGCAAAAAGTGTTTTTTCCACACTAATAAAGTGCAAAAGTGGTTTCCTGCACCAACACGTGCGAAAAGTGGTTTTTCAACACTAACACAAGTGCGAAAAGTGGGTTTTCAACAATAACACAAGTGCGAAAAGTGTTTTTTCCACACTAATACAAGTGCAAAAGTGGTTTCCTGCACCAACACAAGTGCGAAAAGTGGTTTTTCAACACTAACACAAGTGCGAAAAGTGGTTTTTCAACACTAACACAAGTGCGAAAAGTGGTTTTTCCACTCTAATACAAG
>NW_027619101.1:0-53000 GCF_964187855.1 Myxine glutinosa
GTGTTTTTTCCACACTAACACAAGTGCGAAAAGTGGTTTTTCAACACTATCACAAGTGCAAAAGTTTTTTTTCCACACTAATACAAGTGCAAAAGTGGTTTCCTGCACCAACACAAGTGCGAAAAGTGGTTTTTCAACACTAACACAAGTGCGAAAAGTGGTTTTTCAACACTATCACAAGTGCAAAAAGTGGTTTTTCAACACTAACACAAGTGCGAAAAGTGGTTTTTCAACACTAACACAAGTGTGAAAAGTGGTTTTTCAACACTATCACAAGTGCAAAAAGTGGTTTTTCAACACTAACACAAGTGCGAAAAGTGGTTTTTCAACACTAACACAAGTGCGAAAAGTGTTTTTTCCACACTAATACAAGTGCAAAAGTGGTTTCCTGCACCAACACAAGTGCGAAAAGTGGTTTTTCAACACTAACACAAGTGCGAAAAGTGGTTTTTCAACACTAACACAAGTGCGAAAAGTGGTTTTTTTTCAACAACTATCACAAGTGCAAAAAGTGGTTTCTTAGACCTACAGAAGTGCGAAAAGTGGTTTTTCAACACTAACACAAGTGCGAAAAGTGGTTTTTCAACACTAACACAAGTGCGAAAAGTGGTTTTTCAACACTATCACAAGTGCAAAAAAGTGTTTTTTCCACACTAATACAAGTGCAAAAGTGGTTTCCTGCACAAACACAAGTGCGAAAAGTGGTTTTTCAACACTAACACAAGTGCGAAAAGTGGTTTCTCAACACTAACACAAGTGTTAAAAGTGTTTTTTCCACACTAATACAAGTGCAAAAGTGGTTTCCTGCACCAACACAAGTGCGAAAAGTGGTTTTTCAACACTAACACAAGTGCGAAAAGTGGTTTTTCAACACTATCACAAGTGCAAAAAGTGTTTTTTCCACACTAATACAAGTGCAAAAGTGGTTTCCTACACCAACACAAGTGCGAAAAGTGGTTTTTCAACACTAACACAAGTGCGAAAAGTGGTTTTCAACACCAACACAAGTGTGAAAAGTGGTTTTTCCACAATAATACAAGTGCCAAAGTGGTTTCCTGCACCAACACAAGTGCGAAAAGTGGTTTTTCAACACTAACACAAGTTTGAAAAGTGGTTTTTCAACACTATCACAAGTGCAAAAAGTGTTTTTTCCACACTAATACAAGTGCAAAACTGGTTTCCTGCACCAACACAAGTGCGAAAAGTGGTTTCCTGCACCAACACAAGTGCGAAAAGTGGTTTTTCAACACTAACACAAGTGCGAAAAGTGGTTTTTCAACACTAACACAAGTGCGAAAAGTGGTTTTTCAACACTAACACAAGTGCGAAAAGTGGTTTTTCAACACTATCACAAGTGCAAAAAGTGGTTTTTCCACACTAATACAAGTGCAAAAGTGGTTTCCTGCACCAACACAAGTGCGAAAAGTGGTTTTTCAACACTAACACAAGTGCGAAAAGTGGTTTTTCAACACTAACACAAGTGCGAAAAGTGGTTTTTCCACACTAATACATGTGCAAAAGTGGTTTCCTGCACCAACACAAGTGCGAAAAGTGGTTTTTCAACACTAACACAAGTGCGAAAAGTGGTTTTTCAACACTAACACAAGTGCGAAAAGTGGTTTTTCCACACTAATACAAGTGCAAAAGTGGTTTCCTGCACCAACACAAGTGCGAAAAGTGGTTTTTCAACACTAACACAAGTGCAAAAAGTGTTTTTTCAACACTATCACAAGTGCAAAAAGTGTTTATTCCACACTAACACAAGTGCAAAAGTGGTTTCCTGCACCAACACAAGTGCGAAAAGTGGTTTTTCAACACTAACACAAGCGCGAAAAGTGGTTTTTCAACACTAACACAAGTGTGAAAAGTGGTTTTTCAACATTAACACAAGTGCGAAAAGTGGTTTTTCAACACTAACACAAGTGCGAAAAGTGTTTTTTCAACACTAACACAAGTGCAAAAAGTGGTTTTTCCACACTAATACAAGTGCAAAAGTGGTTTCCTGCACCAACACAAGTGCGAAAAGTGGTTTTTCAACACTAACACAAGCGCGAAAAGTGGTTTTTCAACACTAACACAAGTGTGAAAAGTGGTTTTTCAACATTAACACAAGTGCGAAAAGTGGTTTTTCAACACTAACACAAGTGCGAAAAGTGTTTTTTCAACACTAACACAAGTGCAAAAAGTGGTTTTTCCACACTAATACAAGTGCAAAAGTGGTTTCCTGCACCAACACAAGTGCGAAAAGTGGTTTTTCAACACTAACACAAGCGCGAAAAGTGGTTTTCAACACTAACACAAGTGTGAAAAGTGGTTTTTCAACACTATCACAGGTGCAAAAAGTGGTTTTTCCACACTAATACAAGTGCAAAAGTGGTTTCCTGCACCAACACAAGTGCGAAAAGTGGTTTTTCCACACTAATACAAGTGCAAAAGTGGTTTTTCAACACTAACACAAGTGCAAAAAGTGGTTTTCAACACTAACACAAGTGCGAAAAGTGGTTTTTTACCACACTAATACAAGTGCAAAAGTGGTTTCCTGCACCAACACAAGTGCGAAAAGTAGTTTTTCAACACTAACACAAGTGCGAAAAGTGGTTTTTCAACACTAACACAAGTGCGAAAAGTGGTTTTTCCACACTAATACAAGTGCAAAAGTTGTTTCCTGCACCAACACAAGTGGTTTCCTGCACCAACACAAGTGCGAAAAGTGGTTTTTCAACACTAACACAAGTGCAAAAAGTGGTTTTTCAACACTAACACAAGTGCGAAAAGTGGTTTTTCCACACTAACACAAGTGCAAAAGTGGTTTCCTGCACCAACACAAGTGCAAAAAGTGGGTTTTCAACACTAACACAAGTGCGTAAAGTGGTTTTTCAACACTAACACAAGTGCGAAAGTGGTTTTTCAACACTAACACAAGTGCGAAAAGTGGTTTTTCAACACTATCACAAGTGCAAAAAGTGTTTTTTCCACACTAATACAAGTGCAAAAGTGGTTTCCTGCACCAACACAAGTGCGAAAAGTGGTTTTTCAACACTAACACAAGTGCAAAAAGTGGTTTTTCAACACTATCACAAGTGCAAAAAGTGTTTTTTCCACACTATTACAAGTGCAAAAGTGGTTTCCTGCACCAACACAAGTGCGAAAAGTGGTTTTTCAACACTAACACAAGTGCGAAAAGTGGTTTTTCAACACTATCACAAGTGCAAAAAGTGGTTTCTTAGACCTACAGAAGTGCGAAAAGTGGTTTTTCAACACTAACACAAGTGCGAAAAGTAGTTTTTCAACACTAACACAAGTGCGAAAAGTGGTTTCCTACACCAACACAAGTGCGAAAAGTGGTTTTTCAACACTAACACAAGTGCGAAAAGTGGTTTTTTCCACACTAATACAAATGCAAAAGTGGTTTCCTGCACCAACACAAGTGTGAAAAGTGGTTTTTCAACACTAACACAAGTGCGAAAAGTGGTTTTTCAACACTAACACAAGTGCGAAAAGTGGTTTTTCAACACTAATACAAGTGCAAAAGTGGTTTCCTGCACCAACACAAGTGCTAAAAGTGGTTTTTCAACACTAACACAAGTGCAAAAAGTGTTTTTTCAACACTATCACAAGTGCAAAAAGTGTTTTTTCCACACTAACACAAGTGCAAAAGTGGTTTCCTGCACCAACACAAGTGCAAAAAGTGGGTTTTCAACACTAACACAAGTGCGTAAAGTGGTTTTTCAACACTAACACAAGTGCGACAAGTGGTTTTTCAACACTAACACAAGTGCGAAAAGTGGTTTTTCAACACTATCACAAGTGCAAAAAGTGTTTTTTCCACACTAATACAAGTGCAAAAGTGGTTTCCTGCACCAACACAAGTGCGAAAAGTGGTTTTTTCAACACTAACACAAGTGCAAAAAGTGGTTTTTCAACACTATCACAAGTGCAAAAAGTGTTTTTTCCACACTAATACAAGTGCAAAAGTGGTTTCCTGCACCAACACAAGTGCGAAAAGTGGTTTTTCAACACTAACACAAGTGCGAAAAGTGGTTTTTCAACACTAACACAAGTGCGAAAAGTGGTTTTTCAACACTATCACAAGTGCAAAAAAGTGTTTTTTCCACACTAATACAAGTGCAAAAGTGGTTTCCTGCACAAACACAAGTGCGAAAAGTGGTTTTTCAACACTAACACAAGTGCGAAAAGTGGTTTCTCAACACTAACACAAGTGTTAAAAGTGGTTTTTCCACACTAATACAAGTGCAAAAGTGGTTTCCTGCACCAACACAAGTGCGAAAAGTGGTTTTTCAACACTAACACAAGTGCGAAAAGTGGTTTTTCAACACTATCACAAGTGCAAAAAGTGTTTTTTCCACACTAATACAAGTGCAAAAGTGGTTTCCTACACCAACACAAGTGTGAAAAGTGTTTTTCAACACTAACACAAGTGCGAAAAGTGGTTTTTCAACACCAACACAAGTGTGAAAAGTGGTTTTTCCACAATAATACAAGTGCCAAAGTGGTTTCCTGCACCAACACAAGTGCGAAAAGTGGTTTTTCAACACTAACACAAGTTTGAAAAGTGGTTTTTCAACACTATCACAAGTGCAAAAAGTGTTTTTTCCACACTAATACAAGTGCAAAACTGGTTTCCTGCACCAACACAAGTGCGAAAAGTGGTTTTTCAACACTAACACAAGGGCGAAAAGTGGTTTTTCAACACTATCACAAGTGCAAAAAGTGTTTTTTCAACACTATCACAAGTGCAAAAAGTGTTTTTTCCACACTAATACAAATGCAAAAGCGGCTTCCTGCACCAACACAAGTGCGAAATGGTTTTTCAACACTAACACAAGTGCGAAAAGTGGTTTTTCAACACTAACACAAGTGCGAAAAGTGGTTTTTCCACACTAATACAAGTGCAAAAGTGGTTTGCTGCACCAACACAAATGCGAAAAGTGGTTTCCTGCACCAACACAAGTGCGAAAAGTGGTTTTTCAACACTAACACAAGTGCGAAAAGTGGTTTTTCAACACTAACACAAGTGCGAAAAGTGGTTTTTCAACACTAACACAAGTGCAAAAAGTGGTTTTTCCACACTAATACAAGTGCAAAAGTGGTTTCCTGCACCAACACAAGTGCGAAAAGTGGTTTTTCAACACTATCACAAGTGCAAAAAGTGGTTTCCTTCACTAACACAAGTGCGAAAAGTGGTTTTTCAACACTAACACAAGTGCGAAAAGTGGTTTTTCAACACTATCACAAGTGCAAAAAGTGGTTTTTCCACACTAATACAAGTGCAAAAGTGGTTTCCTGCACCAACACAAGTGCGAAAAGTGGTTTTTCAACACTAACACAAGTGCGAAAAGTGGTTTTTCAACACTAACACAAGTGCGAAAAGTGGTTTTTCCACACTAATACATGTGCAAACGTGGTTTCCTGCACCAACACAAGTGCGAAAAGTGGTTTTTCAACACTAACACAAGTGCGAAAAGTGGTTTTTCAACACTAACACAAGTGCGAAAAGTGGTTTTTCCACACTAACACAAGTGCAAAAGTGGTTTCCTGCACCAACACAAGTGCGAAAAGTGGTTTTTCAACACTAACACAAGTGCGAAAAGTGGTTTTTCAACACTATCACAAGTGCAAAAATTGGTTTCTTAGACCTACAGAAGTGCGAAAAGTGGTTTTTCAACACTAACACAAGTGCGAAAAGTGGTTTTTCAACACTAACACAAGTGCGAAAAGTGGTTTCCTACACCAACACAAGTGCGAAAAGTGGTTTTCCAACACTAACACAAGGGCGAAAAGTGGTTTTTCAACACTATCACAAGTGCAAAAAGTGTTTTTTCCACACTAACACAAGTGCGAAAAGTGGTTTTTCAACACTATCACAAGTGCAAAAAGTGTTTTTTCCACACTAATACAAGTGCAAAAGTGGTTTTTCAACACTAACACAACTGCAAAAAGTGGTTTTTCAACACTAACACAAGTGCGAAAAGTGGTTTTTCCACACTAATACAAGTGCAAAAGTTGTTTCCTGCACCAACACAAGTGGTTTCCTGCACCAACACAAGTGTGAAAAGTGGTTTTTCAACACTAACACAAGTGCGAAAAGTGGTTTTTCCACACTAATGCAAGTGCAAAAGTGGTTTCCTGCACCAACACAAGTGCGAAAAGTGGTTTTTCAACACTATCAGAATTGCAAAATGTGTTTCCTTCACTAACACAAGTGCGAAAAAGTGGTTTTTCAACACTAACACAAGTGCGAAAAGTGGTTTTTCAACACTATCACAGGTGCAAAAAGTGGTTTTCCACACTAATACAAGTGCAAAAGTGGTTTCCTGCACCAACACAAGTGCGAAAAGTCGTTTTTCAACACTAACACAAGTGCAAAAAGTGGTTTTTCAACACTAACACAAGTGCGAAAAGTGGTTTTCAACACTAACACAAGTGTGAAAAGTGGTTTTTCAACACTATCACAGGTGCAAAAAGTGGTTTTTCCACACTAACACAAGTGCAAAAGTGGTTTCCTGCACCAACACAAGTGCAAAAAGTGGGTTTTCAACACTAACACAAGTGCGTAAAGTGGTTTTTCAACACTAACACAAGTGCGACAAGTGGTTTTTCAACACTAACACAAGTGCGAAAAGTGGTTTTTCAACACTATCACAAGTGCAAAAAGTGTTTTTTCCACACTAATACAAGTGCAAAAGTGGTTTCCTGCACCAACACAAGTGCGAAAAGTGGTTTTTCAACACTAACACAAGTGCAAAAAGTGGTTTTTCAACACTATCACAAGTGCAAAAAGTGTTTTTTCCACACTAATACAAGTGCAAAAGTGGTTTCCTGCACCAACACAAGTGCGAAAAGTGGTTTTTCAACACTAACACAAGTGCGAAAAGTGGTTTTTCAACACTATCACAAGTGCAAAAAGTGGTTTCTTAGACCTACAGAAGTGCGAAAAGTGGTTTTTCAACACTAACACAAGTGCGAAAAGTGGTTTTTCAACACTAACACAAGTGCGAAAAGTGGTTTTTCAACACTATCACAAGTGCAAAAAAGTGTTTTTTCCACACTAATACAAGTGCAAAAGTGGTTTCCTGCACAAACACAAGTGCGAAAAGTGGTTTCTCAACACTAACACAAGTGTTAAAAGTGTTTTTTCCACACTAATACAAGTGCAAAAGTGGTTTCCTGCACCAACACAAGTGCGAAAAGTGGTTTTTCAACACTAACACAAGTGCGAAAAGTGGTTTTTCAACACTATCACAAGTGCAAAAAGTGTTTTTTCCACACTAATACAAGTGCAAAAGTGGTTTCCTACACCAACACAAGTGCGAAAAGTGGTTTTTCAACACTAACACAAGTGCGAAAAGTGGTTTTTCAACACCAACACAAGTGTGAAAAGTGGTTTTTCCACAATAATACAAGTGCCAAAGTGGTTTCCTGCACCAACACAAGTGCGAAAAGTGGTTTTTCAACACTAACACAAGTTTGAAAAGTGGTTTTTCAACACTACCACAAGTGCAAAAAGTGTTTTTTCCACACTAATACAAGTGCAAAACTGGTTTCCTGCACCAACACAAGTGCGAAAAGTGGTTTTTCAACACTAACACAAGGGCGAAAAGTGGTTTTTCAACACTATCACAAGTGCAAAAAGTGTTTTTTCAACACTATCACAAGTGCAAAAAGTGTTTTTTCCACACTAATACAAGTGCAAAAGCGGCTTCCTGCACCAACACAAGTGCGAAATGGTTTTTCAACACTAACACAAGTGTGAAAAGTGGTTTTTCAACACTAACACAAGTGCGAAAAGTGGTTTTTCCACACTAATACAAGTGCAAAAGTGGTTTGCTGCACCAACACAAATGCGAAAAGTGGTTTCCTGCACCAACACAAGTGCGAAAAGTGGTTTTTCAACACTAACACAAGTGCGAAAAGTGGTTTTTCAACACTAACACAAGTGCGAAAAGTGGTTTTTCAACACTAACACAGGTGCAAAAAGTGGTTTTTCCACACTAATACAAGTGCAAAAGTGGTTTCCTGCACCAACACAAGTGCGAAAAGTGGTTTTTCAACACTATCAAAAGTGCAAAAAGTGGTTTCCTTCACTAACACAAGTGCGAAAAGTGGTTTTTCAACACTAACACAAGTGCGAAAAGTGGTTTTTCAACACTATCACAAGTGCAAAAAGTGGTTTTTCCACACTAATACAAGTGCAAAAGTGGTTTCCTGCACCAACACAAGTGCGAAAAGTGGTTTTTCAACACTAACACAAGTGCGAAAAGTGGTTTTTCAACACTAACACAAGTGCGAAAAGTGGTTTTTCCACACTAATACATGTGCAAAAGTGGTTTCCTGCACCAACACAAGTGCGAAAAGTGGTTTTTCAACACTAACACAAGTGCGAAAAGTGGTTTTTCAACACTAACACAAGTGCGAAAAGTGGTTTTTCCACACTAATACAAGTGCAAAAGTGGTTTCCTGCACCAACACAAGTGCGAAAAGTGGTTTTTCAACACTAACACAAGTGCAAAAAGTGTTTTTTCAACACTATCACAAGTGCAAAAAGTGTTTATTCCACACTAACACAAGTGCAAAAGTGGTTTCCTGCACCAACACAAGTGCGAAAAGTGGTTTTTCAACACTAACACAAGCGCGAAAAGTGGTTTTTCAACACTAACACAAGTGTGAAAAGTGGTTTTTCAACATTAACACAAGTGCGAAAAGTGGTTTTTCAACACTAACACAAGTGCGAAAAGTGTTTTTTCAACACTAACACAAGTGCAAAAAGTGGTTTTTCCACACTAATACAAGTGCAAAAGTGGTTTCCTGCACCAACACAAGTGCGAAAAGTGGTTTTTCAACACTAACACAAGCGCGAAAAGTGGTTTTTCAACACTAACACAAGTGTGAAAAGTGGTTTTTCAACATTAACACAAGTGCGAAAAGTGGTTTTTCAACACTAACACAAGTGCGAAAAGTGTTTTTTCAACACTAACACAAGTGCAAAAAGTGGTTTTTCCACACTAATACAAGTGCAAAAGTGGTTTCCTGCACCAACACAAGTGCGAAAAGTGGTTTTTCAACACTAACACAAGCGCGAAAAGTGGTTTTTCAACACTAACACAAGTGTGAAAAGTGGTTTTTCAACACTATCACAGGTGCAAAAAGTGGTTTTTCCACACTAATACAAGTGCAAAAGTGGTTTCCTGCACCAACACAAGTGCGAAAAGTGGTTTTTCCACACTAATACAAGTGCAAAAGTGGTTTTTCAACACTAACACAAGTGCAAAAAGTGGTTTTTCAACACTAACACAAGTGCGAAAAGTGGTTTTTACCACACTAATACAAGTGCAAAAGTGGTTTCCTGCACCAACACAAGTGCGAAAAGTAGTTTTTCAACACTAACACAAGTGCGAAAAGTGGTTTTTCAACACTAACACAAGTGCGAAAAGTGGTTTTTCCACACTAATACAAGTGCAAAAGTTGTTTCCTGCACCAACACAAGTGGTTTCCTGCACCAACACAAGTGCGAAAAGTGGTTTTTCAACACTAACACAAGTGCAAAAAGTGGTTTTTCAACACTAACACAAGTGCGAAAAGTGGTTTTTCCACACTAACACAAGTGCAAAAGTGGTTTCCTGCACCAACACAAGTGCAAAAAGTGGGTTTTCAACACTAACACAAGTGCGTAAAGTGGTTTTTCAACACTAACACAAGTGCGAAAAGTGGTTTTTCAACACTAACACAAGTGCGAAAAGTGGTTTTTCAACACTATCACAAGTGCAAAAAGTGTTTTTTCCACACTAATACAAGTGCAAAAGTGGTTTCCTGCACCAACACAAGTGCGAAAAGTGGTTTTTCAACACTAACACAAGTGCAAAAAGTGGTTTTTCAACACTATCACAAGTGCAAAAAGTGTTTTTTCCACACTATTACAAGTGCAAAAGTGGTTTCCTGCACCAACACAAGTGCGAAAAGTGGTTTTTCAACACTAACACAAGTGCGAAAAGTGGTTTTTCAACACTATCACAAGTGCAAAAAGTGGTTTCTTAGACCTACAGAAGTGCGAAAAGTGGTTTTTCAACACTAACACAAGTGCGAAAAGTAGTTTTTCAACACTAACACAAGTGCGAAAAGTGGTTTCCTACACCAACACAAGTGCGAAAAGTGGTTTTTCAACACTAACACAAGTGCGAAAAGTGGTTTTTTCCACACTAATACAAATGCAAAAGTGGTTTCCTGCACCAACACAAGTGTGAAAAGTGGTTTTTCAACACTAACACAAGTGCGAAAAGTGGTTTTTCAACACTAACACAAGTGCGAAAAGTGGTTTTTCAACACTAATACAAGTGCAAAAGTGGTTTCCTGCACCAACACAAGTGCGAAAAGTGGTTTTTCAACACTAACACAAGTGCAAAAAGTGTTTTTTCAACACTATCACAAGTGCAAAAAGTGTTTTTTCCACACTAACACAAGTGCAAAAGTGGTTTCCTGCACCAACACAAGTGCAAAAAGTGGGTTTTCAACACTAACACAAGTGCGTAAAGTGGTTTTTCAACACTAACACAAGTGCGACAAGTGGTTTTTCAACACTAACACAAGTGTGAAAAGTGGTTTTTCAACACTATCACAAGTGCAAAAAGTGTTTTTTCCACACTAATACAAGTGCAAAAGTGGTTTCCTGCACCAACACAAGTGCGAAAAGTGGTTTTTCAACACTAACACAAGTGCAAAAAGTGGTTTTTCAACACTATCACAAGTGCAAAAAGTGTTTTTTCCACACTAATACAAGTGCAAAAGTGGTTTCCTGCACCAACACAAGTGCGAAAAGTGGTTTTTCAACACTAACACAAGTGCGAAAAGTGGTTTTTCAACACTAACACAAGTGCGAAAAGTGGTTTTTCAACACTATCACAAGTGCAAAAAAGTGTTTTTTCCACACTAATACAAGTGCAAAAGTGGTTTCCTGCACAAACACAAGTGCGAAAAGTGGTTTTTCAACACTAACACAAGTGGAGAAAAGTGGTTTCTCAACACTAACACAAGTGTTAAAAGTGGTTTTTCCACACTAATACAAGTGCAAAAGTGGTTTCCTGCACCAACACAAGTGCGAAAAGTGGTTTTTCAACACTAACACAAGTGCGAAAAGTGGTTTTTCAACACTATCACAAGTGCAAAAAGTGTTTTTTCCACACTAATACAAGTGCAAAAGTGGTTTCCTACACCAACACAAGTGTGAAAAGTGGTTTTTCAACACTAACACAAGTGCGAAAAGTGGTTTTTCAACACCAACACAAGTGTGAAAAGTGGTTTTTCCACAATAATACAAGTGCCAAAGTGGTTTCCTGCACCAACACAAGTGCGAAAAGTGGTTTTTCAACACTAACACAAGTTTGAAAAGTGGTTTTTCAACACTATCACAAGTGCAAAAAGTGTTTTTTCCACACTAATACAAGTGCAAAACTGGTTTCCTGCACCAACACAAGTGCGAAAAGTGGTTTTTCAACACTAACACAAGGGCGAAAAGTGGTTTTTCAACACTATCACAAGTGCAAAAAGTGTTTTTTCAACACTATCACAAGTGCAAAAAGTGTTTTTTCCACACTAATACAAATGCAAAAGCGGCTTCCTGCACCAACACAAGTGCGAAATGGTTTTTCAACACTAACACAAGTGCGAAAAGTGGTTTTTCAACACTAACACAAGTGCGAAAAGTGGTTTTTCCACACTAATACAAGTGCAAAAGTGGTTTGCTGCACCAACACAAATGCGAAAAGTGGTTTCCTGCACCAACACAAGTGCGAAAAGTGGTTTTTCAACACTAACACAAGTGCGAAAAGTGGTTTTTCAACACTAACACAAGTGCGAAAAGTGGTTTTTCAACACTAACACAAGTGCAAAAAGTGGTTTTTCCACACTAATACAAGTGCAAAAGTGGTTTCCTGCACCAACACAAGTGCGAAAAGTGGTTTTTCAACACTAACACAAGTGCGAAAAGTGGTTTTTCAACACTAACACAAGTGCGAAAAGTGGTTTTTCCACACTAATACATGTGCAAAAGTGGTTTCCTGCACCAACACAAGTGCGAAAAGTGGTTTTTCAACACTAACACAAGTGCGAAAAGTGGTTTTTCAACACTAACACAAGTGCGAAAAGTGGTTTTTCCACACTAATACAAGTGCAAAAGTGGTTTCCTGCACCAACACAAGTGCGAAAAGTGGTTTTTCAACACTAACACAAGTGCAAAAAGTGTTTTTTCAACACTATCACAAGTGCAAAAAGTGTTTATTCCACACTAACACAAGTGCAAAAGTGGTTTCCTGCACCAACACAAGTGCGAAAAGTGGATTTTCAACACTAACACAAGTGCGAAAAGTGGGTTTTCAACACTAACACAAGTGCGAAAAGTGGTTTTTCAACACTAACACAAGTGCGAAAAGTGGTTTTTCAACACTAACACAAGTGCGAAAAGTGGTTTTTCAACACTATCACAGGTGCAAAAAGTGGTTTTCCACACTAATACAAGTGCAAAAGTGGTTTCCTGCACCAACACAAGTGCGAAAAGTGGTTTTTCAACACTAACACAAGTGCGAAAAGTGGTTTTTCAACACTAACACAAATGCGAAAAGTGGTTTTCCACACTAATACAAGTGCAAAAGTGGTTTCCTGCACCAACACAAGTGCAAAAAGTGGTTTTTCAACACTAACACAAGTGCAAAAAGTGGTTTTTCAACACTAACACAAGTGTGAAAAGTGGTTTTTCAACACTATCACAGGTGCAAAAAGTGGTTTTTCCACACTAATACAAGTGCAAAAGTGGTTTCCTGCACCAACACAAGTGCGAAAAGTGGTTTTTTCCACACTAATACAAGTGCAAAAGTGGTTTCCTGCACCAACACAAGTGCGAAAAGTGGTTTTCCACACTAATACAAGTGCAAAAGTGGTTTCCTGCACCAACACAAGTGCGAAAAGTGGTTTTTCAACACTAACACAAGTGCGAAAAGTGGTTTTTCAACACTAACACAAGTGCGAAAAGTGGTTTTTCCACACTAATACAAGTGCAAAAGTGGTTTCCTGCACCAACACAAGTGCGAAAAGTGGTTTTTCAACACTAACACAAGTGCAAAAAGTGTTTTTTCAACACTATCACAAGTGCAAAAAGTGTTTTTTCCACACTAACACAAGTGCAAAAGTGGTTTCCTGCACCAACACAAGTGCAAAAAGTGGGTTTTCAACACTAACACAAGTGCGTAAAGTGGTTTTTCAACACTAACACAAGTGCGAAAAGTGGTTTTTCAACACTAACACAAGTGCGAAAAGTCGTTTTTCAACACTATCACAAGTGCAAAAAGTGTTTTTTCCACACTAATACAAGTGCAAAAGTGGTTTCCTGCACCAACACAAGTGCGAAAAGTGGTTTTTCAACACTAACACAAGTGCAAAAAGTGGTTTTTCAACACTATCACAAGTGCAAAAAGTGTTTTTTCCACACTAATACAAGTGCAAAAGTGGTTTCCTGCACCAACACAAGTGCGAAAAGTGGTTTTTCAACACTAACACAAGTGCGAAAAGTGGTTTTTCAACACTATCACAAGTGCAAAAAGTGGTTTTTCCACACTAATACAAGTGCAAAAGTGGTTTCCTGCACCAACACAAGTGCGAAAAGTGGTTTTTCAACACTAACACAAGTGCGAAAAGTGGTTTTTCAACACTAACACAAGTGCGAAAAGTGGTTTTTCCACACTAATACATGTGCAAAAGTGGTTTCCTGCACCAACACAAGTGCGAAAAGTGGTTTTTCAACACTAACACAAGTGCGAAAAGTGGTTTTTCAACACTAACACAAGTGCGAAAAGTGGTTTTTCCACACTAATACAAGTGCAAAAGTGGTTTCCTGCACCAACACAAGTGCGAAAAGTGGTTTTTCAACACTAACACAAGTGCAAAAAGTGTTTTTTCAACACTATCACAAGTGCAAAAAGTGTTTATTCCACACTAACACAAGTGCAAAAGTGGTTTCCTGCACCAACACAAGTGCGAAAAGTGGATTTTCAACACTAACACAAGTGCGAAAAGTGGGTTTTCAACACTAACACAAGTGCGAAAAGTGGTTTTTCAACACTAACACAAGTGCGAAAAGTGGTTTTTCAACACTAACACAAGTGCGAAAAGTGGTTTTTCAACACTATCACAGGTGCAAAAAGTGGTTTTCCACACTAATACAAGTGCAAAAGTGGTTTCCTGCACCAACACAAGTGCGAAAAGTGGTTTTTCAACACTAACACAAGTGCGAAAAGTGGTTTTTCAACACTAACACAAATGCGAAAAGTGGTTTTCCACACTAATACAAGTGCAAAAGTGGTTTCCTGCACCAACACAAGTGCAAAAAGTGGTTTTTCAACACTAACACAAGTGCAAAAAGTGGTTTTTCAACACTAACACAAGTGTGAAAAGTGGTTTTTCAACACTATCACAGGTGCAAAAAGTGGTTTTTCCACACTAATACAAGTGCAAAAGTGGTTTCCTGCACCAACACAAGTGCGAAAAGTGGTTTTTTCCACACTAATACAAGTGCAAAAGTGGTTTCCTGCACCAACACAAGTGCGAAAAGTGGTTTTCCACACTAATACAAGTGCAAAAGTGGTTTCCTGCACCAACACAAGTGCGAAAAGTGGTTTTTCAACACTAACACAAGTGCGAAAAGTGGTTTTTCAACACTAACACAAGTGCGAAAAGTGGTTTTTCCACACTAATACAAGTGCAAAAGTGGTTTCCTGCACCAACACAAGTGCGAAAAGTGGTTTTTCAACACTAACACAAGTGCAAAAAGTGTTTTTTCAACACTATCACAAGTGCAAAAAGTGTTTTTTCCACACTAACACAAGTGCAAAAGTGGTTTCCTGCACCAACACAAGTGCAAAAAGTGGGTTTTCAACACTAACACAAGTGCGTAAAGTGGTTTTTCAACACTAACACAAGTGCGAAAAGTGGTTTTTCAACACTAACACAAGTGCGAAAAGTCGTTTTTCAACACTATCACAAGTGCAAAAAGTGTTTTTTCCACACTAATACAAGTGCAAAAGTGGTTTCCTGCACCAACACAAGTGCGAAAAGTGGTTTTTCAACACTAACACAAGTGCAAAAAGTGGTTTTTCAACACTATCACAAGTGCAAAAAGTGTTTTTTCCACACTAATACAAGTGCAAAAGTGGTTTCCTGCACCAACACAAGTGCGAAAAGTGGTTTTTCAACACTAACACAAGTGCGAAAAGTGGTTTTTCAACACTATCACAAGTGCAAAAAGTGGTTTCTTAGACCTACAGAAGTGCGAAAAGTGGTTTTTCAACACTAACACAAGTGCGAAAAGTGGTTTTTCAACACTAACACAAGTGCGAAAAGTGGTTTCCTACACCAACACAAGTGCGAAAAGTGGTTTTCCAACACTAACACAAGGGCGAAAAGTGGTTTTTCAACACTATCACAAGTGCAAAAAGTGTTTTTTCCACACTAACACAAGTGCGAAAAGTGGTTTTTCAACACTATCACAAGTGCAAAAAGTGTTTTTTCCACACTAATACAAGTGCAAAAGTGGTTTTTCAACACTAACACAACTGCAAAAAGTGGTTTTTCAACACTAACACAAGTGCGAAAAGTGGTTTTTCCACACTAATACAAGTGCAAAAGTTGTTTCCTGCACCAACACAAGTGGTTTCCTGCACCAACACAAGTGTGAAAAGTGGTTTTTCAACACTAACACAAGTGCGAAAAGTGGTTTTTCCACACTAATGCAAGTGCAAACGTGGTTTCCTGCACAAACACAAGTGCGAAAAGTGGTTTCTTAGACCTACAGAAGTGCGAAAAGTGGTTTTTCAACACTAACACAAGTGCGAAAAGTGGTTTTTCAACACTAACACAAGTGCAAAAAGTGGTTTCTTAGACCTACAGAAGTGCGAAAAGTGGTTTTTCAACACTAACACAAGTGCGAAAAGTAGTTTTTCAACACTAACACAAGTGCGAAAAGTGGTTTTTCAACACTATCACAAGTGCAAAAAAGTGTTTTTTCCACACTAATACAAGTGCAAAAGTGGTTTCCTGCACAAACACAAGTGCGAAAAGTGGTTTTTCAACACTAACACAAGTGCGAAAAGTGGTTTCTCAACACTAACACAAGTGTTAAAAGTGTTTTTTCCACACTAATACAAGTGCAAAAGTGGTTTCCTGCACCAACACAAGTGCGAAAAGTGGTTTTTCAACACTAACACAAGTGCGAAAAGTGGTTTTTCAACACTATCACAAGTGCAAAAAGTGTTTTTTCCACACTAATACAAGTGCAAAAGTGGTTTCCTACACCAACACAAGTGCGAAAAGTGGTTTTTCAACACTAACACAAGTGCGAAAAGTGGTTTTTCAACACCAACACAAGTGTGAAAAGTGGTTTTTCCACAATAATACAAGTGCCAAAGTGGTTTCCTGCACCAACACAAGTGTGAAAAGTGGTTTTTCAACACTAACACAAGTTTGAAAAGTGGTTTTTCAACACTATCACAAGTGCAAAAAGTGTTTTTTCCACACTAATACAAGTGCAAAACTGGTTTCCTGCACCAACACAAGTGCGAAAAGTGGTTTTTCAACACTAACACAAGGGCGAAAAGTGGTTTTTCAACACTATCACAAGTGCAAAAAGTGTTTTTTCAACACTATCACAAGTGCAAAAAGTGTTTTTTCCACACTAATACAAGTGCAAAAGCGGCTTCCTGCACCAACACAAGTGCGAAATGGTTTTTCAACACTAACACAAGTGTGAAAAGTGGTTTTTCAACACTAACACAAGTGCGAAAAGTGGTTTTTCCACACTAATACAAGTGCAAAAGTGGTTTGCTGCACCAACACAAATGCGAAAAGTGGTTTCCTGCACCAACACAAGTGCGAAAAGTGGTTTTTCAACACTAACACAAGTGCGAAAAGTGGTATTTCAACACTAACACAAGTGCGAAAAGTGGTTTTTCAACACTAACACAAGTGCAAAAAGTGGTTTTTCCACACTAATACAAGTGCAAAAGTGGTTTCCTGCACCAACACAAGTGCGAAAAGTGGTTTTTCAACACTATCAAAAGTGCAAAAAGTGGTTTCCTTCACTAACACAAGTGCGAAAAGTGGTTTTTCAACACTAACACAAGTGCGAAAAGTGGTTTTTCAACACTATCACAAGTGCAAAAAGTGGTTTTTCCACACTAATACAAGTGCAAAAGTGGTTTCCTGCACCAACACAAGTGCGAAAAGTGGTTTTTCAACACTAACACAAGTGCGAAAAGTGGTTTTTCAACACTAACACAAGTGCGAAAAGTGGTTTTTCCACACTAATACATGTGCAAAAGTGGTTTCCTGCACCAACACAAGTGCGAAAAGTGGTTTTTCAACACTAACACAAGTGCGAAAAGTGGTTTTTCAACACTAACACAAGTGCGAAAAGTGGTTTTTCCACACTAATACAAGTGCAAAAGTGGTTTCCTGCACCAACACAAGTGCGAAAAGTGGTTTTTCAACACTAACACAAGTGCAAAAAGTGTTTTTTCAACACTATCACAAGTGCAAAAAGTGTTTATTCCACACTAACACAAGTGCAAAAGTGGTTTCCTGCACCAACACAAGTGCGAAAAGTGGTTTTTCAACACTAACACAAGCGCGAAAAGTTGTTTTTCAACACTAACACAAGTGTGAAAAGTGGTTTTTCAACATTAACACAAGTGCGAAAAGTGGTTTTTCAACACTAACACAAGTGCGAAAAGTGTTTTTTCAACACTAACACAAGTGCAAAAAGTGGTTTTTCCACACTAATACAAGTGCAAAAGTGGTTTCCTGCACCAACACAAGTGCGAAAAGTGGTTTTTCAACACTAACACAAGCGCGAAAAGTGGTTTTTCAACACTAACACAAGTGTGAAAAGTGGTTTTTCAACATTAACACAAGTGCGAAAAGTGGTTTTTCAACACTAACACAAGTGCGAAAAGTGTTTTTTCAACACTAACACAAGTGCAAAAAGTGGTTTTTCCACACTAATACAAGTGCAAAAGTGGTTTCCTGCACCAACACAAGTGCGAAAAGTGGTTTTTCAACACTAACACAAGCGCGAAAAGTGGTTTTTCAACACTAACACAAGTGTGAAAAGTGGTTTTTCAACACTATCACAGGTGCAAAAAGTGGTTTTTCCACACTAATACAAGTGCAAAAGTGGTTTCCTGCACCAACACAAGTGCGAAAAGTGGTTTTTCCACACTAATACAAGTGCAAAAGTGGTTTTTCAACACTAACACAAGTGCAAAAAGTGGTTTTTCAACACTAACACAAGTGCGAAAAGTGGTTTTTCCACACTAATACAAGTGCAAAAGTGGTTTCCTGCACCAACACAAGTGCGAATAGTGGTTTTTCAACACTAACACAAGTGCGAAAAGTGGTTTTTCAACACTAACACAAGTGCGAAAAGTGGTTTTTCCACACTAATACAAGTGCAAAAGTGGTTTCCTGCACCAACACAAGTGCGAAAAGTGGTTTTTCAACACTAACACAAGTGCAAAAAGTGTTTTTTCAACACTATCACAAGTGCAAAAAGTGTTTTTTCCACACTAACACAAGTGCAAAAGTGGTTTCCTGCACCAACACAAGTGCGAAAAGTGGTTTTTCAACACTAACACAAGTGCGAAAAGTGGTTTTTCAACACTATCACAAGTGCAAAAATTGGTTTCTTAGACCTACAGAAGTGCGAAAAGTGGTTTTTCAACACTAACACAAGTGCGAAAAGTGGTTTTTCAACACTAACACAAGTGCGAAAAGTGGTTTCCTACACCAACACAAGTGCGAAAAGTGGTTTTCCAACACTAACACAAGGGCGAAAAGTGGTTTTTCAACACTATCACAAGTGCAAAAAGTGTTTTTTCCACACTAACACAAGTGCGAAAAGTGGTTTTTCAACACTATCACAAGTGCAAAAAGTGTTTTTTCCACACTAATACAAGTGCAAAAGTGGTTTTTCAACACTAACACAACTGCAAAAAGTGGTTTTTCAACACTAACACAAGTGCGAAAAGTGGTTTTTCCACACTAATACAAGTGCAAAAGTTGTTTCCTGCACCAACACAAGTGGTTTCCTGCACCAACACAAGTGTGAAAAGTGGTTTTTCAACACTAACACAAGTGCGAAAAGTGGTTTTTCCACACTAATGCAAGTGCAAAAGTGGTTTCCTGCACCAACACAAGTGCGAAAAGTGGTTTTTCAACACTAACACAAGTGCGAAAAGTGGTTTTTCAACACTAACACAAGTGCGAAAAGTGGTTTTTCCACACTAATACATGTGCAAAAGTGGTTTCCTGCACCAACACAAGTGCGAAAAGTGGTTTTTCAACACTAACACAAGTGCGAAAAGTGGTTTTTCAACACTAACACAAGTGCGAAAAGTGGTTTTTCCACACTAATACAAGTGCAAAAGTGGTTTCCTGCACCAACACAAGTGCGAAAAGTGGTTTTTCAACACTAACACAAGTGCAAAAAGTGTTTTTTCAACACTATCACAAGTGCAAAAAGTGTTTATTCCACACTAACACAAGTGCAAAAGTGGTTTCCTGCACCAACACAAGTGCGAAAAGTGGTTTTTCAACACTAACACAAGCGCGAAAAGTTGTTTTTCAACACTAACACAAGTGTGAAAAGTGGTTTTTCAACATTAACACAAGTGCGAAAAGTGGTTTTTCAACACTAACACAAGTGCGAAAAGTGTTTTTTCAACACTAACACAAGTGCAAAAAGTGGTTTTTCCACACTAATACAAGTGCAAAAGTGGTTTCCTGCACCAACACAAGTGCGAAAAGTGGTTTTTCAACACTAACACAAGCGCGAAAAGTGGTTTTTCAACACTAACACAAGTGTGAAAAGTGGTTTTTCAACATTAACACAAGTGCGAAAAGTGGTTTTTCAACACTAACACAAGTGCGAAAAGTGTTTTTTCAACACTAACACAAGTGCAAAAAGTGGTTTTTCCACACTAATACAAGTGCAAAAGTGGTTTCCTGCACCAACACAAGTGCGAAAAGTGGTTTTTCAACACTAACACAAGCGCGAAAAGTGGTTTTCAACACTAACACAAGTGTGAAAAGTGGTTTTTCAACACTATCACAGGTGCAAAAAGTGGTTTTTCCACACTAATACAAGTGCAAAAGTGGTTTCCTGCACCAACACAAGTGCGAAAAGTGGTTTTTCCACACTAATACAAGTGCAAAAGTGGTTTTTCAACACTAACACAAGTGCAAAAAGTGGTTTTTCAACACTAACACAAGTGCGAAAAGTGGTTTTTCCACACTAATACAAGTGCAAAAGTGGTTTCCTGCACCAACACAAGTGCGAATAGTGGTTTTTCAACACTAACACAAGTGCGAAAAGTGGTTTTTCAACACTAACACAAGTGCGAAAAGTGGTTTTTCCACACTAATACAAGTGCAAAAGTGGTTTCCTGCACCAACACAAGTGCGAAAAGTGGTTTTTCAACACTAACACAAGTGCAAAAAGTGTTTTTTCAACACTATCACAAGTGCAAAAAGTGTTTTTTCCACACTAACACAAGTGCAAAAGTGGTTTCCTGCACCAACACAAGTGCGAAAAGTGGTTTTTCAACACTAACACAAGTGCGAAAAGTGGTTTTTCAACACTATCACAAGTGCAAAAATTGGTTTCTTAGACCTACAGAAGTGCGAAAAGTGGTTTTTCAACACTAACACAAGTGCGAAAGTGGTTTTTCAACACTAACACAAGTGCGAAAAGTGGTTTCCTACACCAACACAAGTGCGAAAAGTGGTTTTCCAACACTAACACAAGGGCGAAAAGTGGTTTTTCAACACTATCACAAGTGCAAAAAGTGTTTTTTCCACACTAACACAAGTGCGAAAAGTGGTTTTTCAACACTATCACAAGTGCAAAAAGTGTTTTTTCCACACTAATACAAGTGCAAAGTGGTTTTTCAACACTAACACAACTGCAAAAAGTGGTTTTTCAACACTAACACAAGTGCGAAAAGTGGTTTTTCCACACTAATACAAGTGCAAAAGTTGTTTCCTGCACCAACACAAGTGGTTTCCTGCACCAACACAAGTGTGAAAAGTGGTTTTTCAACACTAACACAAGTGCGAAAAGTGGTTTTTCCACACTAATGCAAGTGCAAAAGTGGTTTCCTGCACCAACACAAGTGCGAAAAGTGGTTTTTCAACACTATCAGAAGTGCAAAATGTGGTTTCCTTCACTAACACAAGTGCGAAAAGTGGTTTTTCAACACTAACACAAGTGCGAAAAGTGGTTTTTCAACACTATCACAGGTGCAAAAAGTGGTTTTCCACACTAATACAAGTGCAAAAGTGGTTTCCTGCACCAACACAAGTGCGAAAGTCGTTTTTCAACACTAACACAAGTGCGAAAAGTGGTTTTTCAACACTAACACAAGTGTGAAAAGTGGTTTTTCAACACTATCACAGGTGCAAAAAGTGGTTTTTCCACACTAACACAAGTGCAAAAGTGGTTTCCTGCACCAACACAAGTGCAAAAAGTGGGTTTTCAACACTAACACAAGTGCGTAAAGTGGTTTTTCAACACTAACACAAGTGCGACAAGTGGTTTTTCAACACTAACACAAGTGCGAAAAGTGGTTTTCAACACTATCACAAGTGCAAAAAGTGTTTTTTCCACACTAATACAAGTGCAAAAGTGGTTTCCTGCACCAACACAAGTGCGAAAAGTGGTTTTTCAACACTAACACAAGTGCAAAAAGTGGTTTTTCAACACTATCACAAGTGCAAAAAGTGTTTTTTCCACACTAATACAAGTGCAAAAGTGGTTTCCTGCACCAACACAAGTGCGAAAAGTGGTTTTTCAACACTAACACAAGTGCGAAAAGTGGTTTTTCAACACTATCACAAGTGCAAAAAGTGGTTTCTTAGACCTACAGAAGTGCGAAAAGTGGTTTTTCAACACTAACACAAGTGCGAAAAGTGGTTTTTCAACACTAACACAAGTGCGAAAAGTGGTTTTTCAACACTATCACAAGTGCAAAAAAGTGTTTTTTCCACACTAATACAAGTGCAAAAGTGGTTTCCTGCACAAACACAAGTGCGAAAAGTGGTTTTTCAACACTAACACAAGTGCGAAAAGTGGTTTCTCAACACTAACACAAGTGTTAAAAGTGTTTTTTCCACACTAATACAAGTGCAAAAGTGGTTTCCTGCACCAACACAAGTGCGAAAAGTGGTTTTTCAACACTAACACAAGTGCGAAAAGTGGTTTTTCAACACTATCACAAGTGCAAAAAGTGTTTTTTCCACACTAATACAAGTGCAAAAGTGGTTTCCTACACCAACACAAGTGCGAAAAGTGGTTTTTCAACACTAACACAAGTGCGAAAAGTGGTTTTTCAACACCAACACAAGTGTGAAAAGTGGTTTTTCCACAATAATACAAGTGCCAAAGTGGTTTCCTGCACCAACACAAGTGCGAAAAGTGGTTTTTCAACACTAACACAAGTTTGAAAAGTGGTTTTTCAACACTATCACAAGTGCAAAAAGTGTTTTTTCCACACTAATACAAGTGCAAAACTGGTTTCCTGCACCAACACAAGTGCGAAAAGTGGTTTTTCAACACTAACACAAGGGCGAAAAGTGGTTTTTCAACACTATCACAAGTGCAAAAAGTGTTTTTTCAACACTATCACAAGTGCAAAAAGTGTTTTTTCCACACTAATACAAGTGCAAAAGCGGCTTCCTGCACCAACACAAGTGCGAAATGGTTTTTCAACACTAACACAAGTGTGAAAAGTGGTTTTTCAACACTAACACAAGTGCGAAAAGTGGTTTTTCCACACTAATACAAGTGCAAAAGTGGTTTGCTGCACCAACACAAATGCGAAAAGTGGTTTCCTGCACCAACACAAATGCGAAAAGTGGTTTTTCAACACTAACACAAGTGCGAAAAGTGTTTTTTCAACACTAACACAAGTGCGAAAAGTGGTTTTTCAACACTAACACAAGTGCAAAAAGTGGTTTTTCCACACTAATACAAGTGCAAAAGTGGTTTCCTGCACCAACACAAGTGCGAAAAGTGGTTTTTCAACACTATCAAAAGTGCAAAAAGTGGTTTCCTTCACTAACACAAGTTCGAAAAGTGGTTTTTCAACACTAACACAAGTGCGAAAAGTGGTTTTTCAACACTATCACAAGTGCAAAAAGTGGTTTTTCCACACTAATACAAGTGCAAAAGTGGTTTCCTGCACCAACACAAGTGCGAAAAGTGGTTTTTCAACACTAACACAAGTGCGAAAAGTGGTTTTTCAACACTAACACAAGTGCGAAAAGTGGTTTTCCACACTAATACATGTGCAAAAGTGGTTTCCTGCACCAACACAAGTGCGAAAAGTGGTTTTTCAACACTAACACAAGTGCGAAAAGTGGTTTTTCAACACTAACACAAGTGCGAAAAGTGGTTTTCCCACACTAATACAAGTGCAAAAGTGGTTTCCTGCACCAACACAAGTGCGAAAAGTGGTTTTTCAACACTAACACAAGTGCAAAAAGTGTTTTTTCAACACTATCACAAGTGCAAAAAGTGTTTATTCCACACTAACACAAGTGCAAAAGTGGTTTCCTGCACCAACACAAGTGCGAAAAGTGGTTTTTCAACACTAACACAAGCGCGAAAAGTGGTTTTTCAACACTAACACAAGTGTGAAAAGTGGTTTTTCAACATTAACACAAGTGCGAAAAGTGGTTTTTCAACACTAACACAAGTGCGAAAAGTGTTTTTTCAACACTAACACAAGTGCAAAAAGTGGTTTTTCCACACTAATACAAGTGCAAAAGTGGTTTCCTGCACCAACACAAGTGCGAAAAGTGGTTTTTCAACACTAACACAAGCGCGAAAAGTGGTTTTTCAACACTAACACAAGTGTGAAAAGTGGTTTTTCAACATTAACACAAGTGCGAAAAGTGGTTTTTCAACACTAACACAAGTGCGAAAAGTGTTTTTTCAACACTAACACAAGTGCAAAAAGTGGTTTTTCCACACTAATACAAGTGCAAAAGTGGTTTCCTGCACCAACACAAGTGCGAAAAGTGGTTTTTCAACACTAACACAAGCGCGAAAAGTGGTTTTTCAACACTAACACAAGTGTGAAAAGTGGTTTTTCAACACTATCACAGGTGCAAAAAGTGGTTTTTCCACACTAATACAAGTGCAAAAGTGGTTTCCTGCACCAACACAAGTGCGAAAAGTGGTTTTTCCACACTAATACAAGTGCAAAAGTGGTTTTTCAACACTAACACAAGTGCAAAAAGTGGTTTTTCAACACTAACACAAGTGCGAAAAGTGGTTTTTACCACACTAATACAAGTGCAAAAGTGGTTTCCTGCACCAACACAAGTGCGAAAAGTAGTTTTTCAACACTAACACAAGTGCGAAAAGTGGTTTTTCAACACTAACACAAGTGCGAAAAGTGGTTTTTCCACACTAATACAAGTGCAAAAGTTGTTTCCTGCACCAACACAAGTGGTTTCCTGCACCAACACAAGTGCGAAAAGTGGTTTTTCAACACTAACACAAGTGCAAAAAGTGGTTTTTCAACACTAACACAAGTGCGAAAAGTGGTTTTTCCACACTAACACAAGTGCAAAAGTGGTTTCCTGCACCAACACAAGTGCAAAAAGTGGGTTTTCAACACTAACACAAGTGCGTAAAGTGGTTTTTCAACACTAACACAAGTGCGAAAAGTGGTTTTTCAACACTAACACAAGTGCGAAAAGTGGTTTTTCAACACTATCACAAGTGCAAAAAGTGTTTTTTCCACACTAATACAAGTGCAAAAGTGGTTTCCTGCACCAACACAAGTGCGAAAAGTGGTTTTTCAACACTAACACAAGTGCAAAAAGTGGTTTTTCAACACTATCACAAGTGCAAAAAGTGTTTTTTCCACACTATTACAAGTGCAAAAGTGGTTTCCTGCACCAACACAAGTGCGAAAAGTGGTTTTTCAACACTAACACAAGTGCGAAAAGTGGTTTTTCAACACTATCACAAGTGCAAAAAGTGGTTTCTTAGACCTACAGAAGTGCGAAAAGTGGTTTTTCAACACTAACACAAGTGCGAAAAGTAGTTTTTCAACACTAACACAAGTGCGAAAAGTGGTTTCCTACACCAACACAAGTGCGAAAAGTGGTTTTTCAACACTAACACAAGTGCGAAAAGTGGTTTTTTCCACACTAATACAAATGCAAAAGTGGTTTCCTGCACCAACACAAGTGTGAAAAGTGGTTTTTCAACACTAACACAAGTGCGAAAAGTGGTTTTTCAACACTAACACAAGTGCGAAAAGTGGTTTTTCAACACTAATACAAGTGCAAAAGTGGTTTCCTGCACCAACACAAGTGCGAAAAGTGGTTTTTCAACACTAACACAAGTGCAAAAAGTGTTTTTTCAACACTATCACAAGTGCAAAAAGTGTTTTTTCCACACTAACACAAGTGCAAAAGTGGTTTCCTGCACCAACACAAGTGCAAAAAGTGGGTTTTCAACACTAACACAAGTGCGTAAAGTGGTTTTTCAACACTAACACAAGTGCGACAAGTGGTTTTTCAACACTAACACAAGTGCGAAAAGTGGTTTTTCAACACTATCACAAGTGCAAAAAGTGTTTTTTCCACACTAATACAAGTGCAAAAGTGGTTTCCTGCACCAACACAAGTGCGAAAAGTGGTTTTTCAACACTAACACAAGTGCAAAAAGTGGTTTTTCAACACTATCACAAGTGCAAAAAGTGTTTTTTCCACACTAATACAAGTGCAAAAGTGGTTTCCTGCACCAACACAAGTGCGAAAAGTGGTTTTTCAACACTAACACAAGTGCGAAAAGTGGTTTTTCAACACTAACACAAGTGCGAAAAGTGGTTTTTCAACACTATCACAAGTGCAAAAAAGTGTTTTTTCCACACTAATACAAGTGCAAAAGTGGTTTCCTGCACAAACACAAGTGCGAAAAGTGGTTTTTCAACACTAACACAAGTGCGAAAAGTGGTTTCTCAACACTAACACAAGTGTTAAAAGTGGTTTTTCCACACTAATACAAGTGCAAAAGTGGTTTCCTGCACCAACACAAGTGCGAAAAGTGGTTTTTCAACACTAACACAAGTGCGAAAAGTGGTTTTTCAACACTATCACAAGTGCAAAAAGTGTTTTTTCCACACTAATACAAGTGCAAAAGTGGTTTCCTACACCAACACAAGTGTGAAAAGTGGTTTTTCAACACTAACACAAGTGCGAAAAGTGGTTTTTCAACACCAACACAAGTGTGAAAAGTGGTTTTTCCACAATAATACAAGTGCCAAAGTGGTTTCCTGCACCAACACAAGTGCGAAAAGTGGTTTTTCAACACTAACACAAGTTTGAAAAGTGGTTTTTCAACACTATCACAAGTGCAAAAAGTGTTTTTTCCACACTAATACAAGTGCAAAACTGGTTTCCTGCACCAACACAAGTGCGAAAAGTGGTTTTTCAACACTAACACAAGGGCGAAAAGTGGTTTTTCAACACTATCACAAGTGCAAAAAGTGTTTTTTCAACACTATCACAAGTGCAAAAAGTGTTTTTTCCACACTAATACAAATGCAAAAGCGGCTTCCTGCACCAACACAAGTGCGAAATGGTTTTTCAACACTAACACAAGTGCGAAAAGTGGTTTTTCAACACTAACACAAGTGTGAAAAGTGGTTTTTCCACACTAATACAAGTGCAAAAGTGGTTTGCTGCACCAACACAAATGCGAAAAGTGGTTTCCTGCACCAACACAAGTGCGAAAAGTGGTTTTTCAACACTAACACAAGTGCGAAAAGTGGTTTTTCAACACTAACACAAGTGCGAAAAGTGGTTTTTCAACACTAACACAAGTGCAAAAAGTGGTTTTTCCACACTAATACAAGTGCAAAAGTGGTTTCCTGCACCAACACAAGTGCGAAAAGTGGTTTTTCAACACTATCACAAGTGCAAAAAGTGGTTTCCTTCACTAACACAAGTGCGAAAAGTGGTTTTTCAACACTAACACAAGTGCGAAAAGTGGTTTTTCAACACTATCACAAGTGCAAAAAGTGGTTTTTCCACACTAATACAAGTGCAAAAGTGGTTTCCTGCACCAACACAAGTGCGAAAAGTGGTTTTTCAACACTAACACAAGTGCGAAAAGTGGTTTTTCAACACTAACACAAGTGCGAAAAGTGGTTTTTCCACACTAATACATGTGCAAAAGTGGTTTCCTGCACCAACACAAGTGCGAAAAGTGGTTTTTCAACACTAACACAAGTGCGAAAAGTGGTTTTTCAACACTAACACAAGTGCGAAAAGTGGTTTTTCCACACTAATACAAGTGCAAAAGTGGTTTCCTGCACCAACACAAGTGCGAAAAGTGGTTTTTCAACACTAACACAAGTGCAAAAAGTGTTTTTTCAACACTATCACAAGTGCAAAAAGTGTTTATTCCACACTAACACAAGTGCAAAAGTGGTTTCCTGCACCAACACAAGTGCGAAAAGTGGATTTTCAACACTAACACAAGTGCGAAAAGTGGGTTTTCAACACTAACACAAGTGCGAAAAGTGGTTTTTCAACACTAACACAAGTGCGAAAAGTGGTTTTTCAACACTAACACAAGTGCGAAAAGTGGTTTTTCAACACTATCACAGGTGCAAAAAGTGGTTTTCCACACTAATACAAGTGCAAAAGTGGTTTCCTGCACCAACACAAGTGCGAAAAGTGGTTTTTCAACACTAACACAAGTGCGAAAAGTGGTTTTTCAACACTAACACAAATGCGAAAAGTGGTTTTCCACACTAATACAAGTGCAAAAGTGGTTTCCTGCACCAACACAAGTGCAAAAAGTGGTTTTTCAACACTAACACAAGTGCAAAAAGTGGTTTTTCAACACTAACACAAGTGTGAAAAGTGGTTTTTCAACACTATCACAGGTGCAAAAGTGGTTTCCTGCACCAACACAAGTGCGAAAAGTGGTTTTCCACACTAATACAAGTGCAAAAGTGGTTTCCTGCACCAACACAAGTGCGAAAAGTGGTTTTTCAACACTAACACAAGTGCGAAAAGTGTTTTTTCAACACTAACACAAGTGCGAAAAGTGGTTTTTCCACACTAATACAAGTGCAAAAGTGGTTTCCTGCACCAACACAAGTGCAAAAAGTGGTTTTTCCACACTAATACAAGTGCAAAAGTGGTTTCCTGCACCAACACAAGTGCGAAAAGTGGTTTTTCAACACTAACACAAGTGCGAAAAGTGGTTTTTCAACACTAACACAAGTGCGAAAAGTGGTTTTTCCACACTAATACATGTGCAAAAGTGGTTTCCTGCACCAACACAAGTGCGAAAAGTGGTTTTTCAACACTAACACAAGTGCGAAAAGTGGTTTTTCAACACTAACACAAGTGCGAAAAGTGGTTTTTCCACACTAATACAAGTGCAAAAGTGGTTTCCTGCACCAACACAAGTGCAAAAAGTGGTTTTTCCACACTAATACAAGTGCAAAAGTGGTTTCCTGCACCAACACAAGTGCAAAAGTGGTTTCCTGCACCAACACAAGTGCGAAAAGTGGTTTTCCACACTAATACAAGTGCAAAAGTGGTTTCCTGCACCAACACAAGTGCGAAAAGTGGTTTTTCAACACTAACACAAGTGCGAAAAGTGGTTTTTCAACACTAACACAAGTGCGAAAAGTGGTTTTTCCACACTAATACAAGTGCAAAAGTGGTTTCCTGCACCAACACAAGTGCGAAAAGTGGTTTTTCAACACTAACACAAGTGCAAAAAGTGTTTTTTCAACACTATCACAAGTGCAAAAAGTGTTTTTTCCACACTAACACAAGTGCAAAAGTGGTTTCCTGCACCAACACAAGTGCAAAAAGTGGGTTTTCAACACTAACACAAGTGCGTAAAGTGGTTTTTCAACACTAACACAAGTGCGAAAAGTGGTTTTTCAACACTAACACAAGTGCGAAAAGTCGTTTTTCAACACTATTACAAGTGCAAAAAGTGTTTTTTCCACACTAATACAAGTGCAAAAGTGGTTTCCTGCACCAACACAAGTGCGAAAAGTGGTTTTTCAACACTAACACAAGTGCAAAAAGTGGTTTTTCAACACTATCACAAGTGCAAAAAGTGTTTTTTCCACACTAATACAAGTGCAAAAGTGGTTTCCTGCACCAACACAAGTGCGAAAAGTGGTTTTTCAACACTAACACAAGTGCGAAAAGTGGTTTTTCAACACTATCACAAGTGCAAAAAGTGGTTTCTTAGACCTACAGAAGTGCGAAAAGTGGTTTTTCAACACTAACACAAGTGCGAAAAGTGGTTTTTCAACACTAACACAAGTGCGAAAAGTGGTTTCCTACACCAACACAAGTGCGAAAAGTGGTTTTCCAACACTAACACAAGGGCGAAAAGTGGTTTTTCAACACTATCACAAGTGCAAAAAGTGTTTTTTCCACACTAACACAAGTGCGAAAAGTGGTTTTTCAACACTATCACAAGTGCAAAAAGTGTTTTTTCCACACTAATACAAGTGCAAAAGTGGTTTTTCAACACTAACACAACTGCAAAAAGTGGTTTTTCAACACTAACACAAGTGCGAAAAGTGGTTTTTCCACACTAATACAAGTGCAAAAGTGGTTTCCTGCACCAACACAAGTGCGAAAATTAGTTTTTCAACACTAACACAAGTGCGAAAAGTGGTTTTTCAACACTAACACAAGTGCGAAAAGTGGTTTTTCCACACTAATACAAGTGCAAAAGTTGTTTCCTGCACCAACACAAGTGGTTTCCTGCACCAACACAAGTGTGAAAAGTGGTTTTTCAACACTAACACAAGTGCGAAAAGTGGTTTTTCCACACTAATACAAGTGCAAAAGTGGTTTCCTGCACCAACACAAGTGCGAAAAGTGGTTTTTCAACACTATCAGAAGTGCAAAATGTGGTTTCCTTCACTAACACAAGTGCGAAAAGTGGTTTTTCAACACTAACACAAGTGCGAAAAGTGGTTTTTCAACACTATCACAGGTGCAAAAAGTGGTTTTCCACACTAATACAAGTGCAAAAGTGGTTTCCTGCACCAACACAAGTGCGAAAAGTCGTTTTTCAACACTAACACAAGTGCGAAAAGTGGTTTTTCAACACTAACACAAATGCGAAAAGTGGTTTTCCACACTAATACAAGTGCAAAAGTGGTTTCCTGCACCAACACAAGTGCAAAAAGTGGTTTTTCAACACTAACACAAGTGCAAAAAGTGGTTTTTCAACACTAACACAAGTGCGAAAAGTGGTTTTTCAACACTAACACAAGTGTGAAAAGTGGTTTTTCAACACTATCACAGGTGCAAAAAGGGGTTTTTCCACACTAATACAAGTGCAAAAGTGGTTTCCTGCACCAACACAAGTGCGAAAAGTGGTTTTTCAACACTAACACAAGTGCGAAAAGTGGTTTTTCAACACTAACACAAGTGCGAAAAGTGGTTTTTTCCACACTAATACAAGTGCAAAAGTGGTTTCCTGCACCAACACAAGTGCGAAAAGTGGTTTTCCACACTAATACAAGTGCAAAAGTGGTTTCCTGCACCAACACAAGTGCGAAAAGTGGTTTTTCAACACTAACACAAGTGCGAAAAGTGGTTTTTCAACACTAACACAAGTGCGAAAAGTGGTTTTTCCACACCAATACAAGTGCAAAAGTGGTTTCCTGCACCAACACAAGTGCGAAAAGTGGTTTTTCAACACTAACACAAGTGCAAAAAGTGTTTTTTCAACACTATCACAAGTGCAAAAAGTGTTTTTTCCACACTAACACAAGTGCAAAAGTGGTTTCCTGCACCAACACAAGTGCAAAAAGTGGGTTTTCAACACTAACACAAGTGCGAAAAGTGGTTTTTCAACACTAACACAAGTGCGAAAAGTGGTTTTTCAACACTATCACAAGTGCAAAAAGTGTTTTTTCCACACTAATACAAGTGCAAAAGTGGTTTCCTGCACCAACACAAGTGCGAAAAGTGGTTTTTCAACACTAACACAAGTGCAAAAAGTGGTTTTTCAACACTATCACAAGTGCAAAAAGTGTTTTTTCCACACTAATACAAGTGCAAAAGTGGTTTCCTGCACCAACACAAGTGCGAAAAGTGGTTTTTCAACACTAACACAAGTGCGAAAAGTGGTTTTTCAACACTATCACAAGTGCAAAAGTGGTTTCCTGCACCAACACAAGTGCGAAAAGTGGTTTTCCACACTAATACAAGTGCAAAAGTGGTTTCCTGCACCAACACAAGTGCGAAAAGTGGTTTTTCAACACTAACACAAGTACGAAAAGTGGTTTTTCAACACTAACACAAATGCGAAAAGTGGTTTTTCCACACTAATACAAGTGCAAAAGTGGTTTCCTGCACCAACACAAGTGCGAAAAGTGGTTTTTCAACACTAACACAAGTGCAAAAAGTGTTTTTTCAACACTATCACAAGTGCAAAAAGTGTTTTTTCCACACTAACACCAGTGCAAAAGTGGTTTCCTGCACCAACACAAGTGCAAAAAGTGGGTTTTCAACACTAACACAAGTGCGTAAAGTGGTTTTTCAACACTAACACAAGTGCGACAAGTGGTTTTTCAACACTAACACAAGTGCGAAAAGTGGTTTTTCAACACTATCACAAGTGCAAAAAGTGTTTTTTCCACACTAATACAAGTGCAAAAGTGGTTTCCTGCACCAACACAAGTGCGAAAAGTGGTTTTTCAACACTAACACAAGTGCAAAAAGTGGTTTTTCAACACTATCACAAGTGCAAAAAGTGTTTTTTCCACACTAATACAAGTGCAAAAGTGGTTTCCTGCACCAACACAAGTGCGAAAAGTGGTTTTTCAACACTAACACAAGTGCAAAAAGTGTTTTTTCCACACTAACACCAGTGCAAAAGTGGTTTCCTGCACCAACACAAGTGCAAAAAGTGGGTTTTCAACACTAACACAAGTGCGTAAAGTGGTTTTTCAACACTAACACAAGTGCGACAAGTGGTTTTTCAACACTAACACAAGTGCGAAAAGTGGTTTTTCAACACTATCACAAGTGCAAAAAGTGTTTTTTCCACACTAATACAAGTGCAAAAGTGGTTTCCTGCACCAACACAAGTGCGAAAAGTGGTTTTTCAACACTAACACAAGTGCAAAAAGTGGTTTTTCAACACTATCACAAGTGCAAAAAGTGGTTTTTCCACACCAATACAAGTGCAAAAGTGGTTTCCTGCACCAACACAAGTGCGAAAAGTGGTTTTTCAACACTAACACAAGTGCAAAAAGTGTTTTTTCAACACTATCACAAGTGCAAAAAGTGTTTTTTCCACACTAACACAAGTGCAAAAGTGGTTTCCTGCACCAACACAAGTGCAAAAAGTGGGTTTTCAACACTAACACAAGTGCGAAAAGTGGTTTTTCAACACTAACACAAGTGCGAAAAGTGGTTTTTCAACACTATCACAAGTGCAAAAAGTGTTTTTTCCACACTAATACAAGTGCAAAAGTGGTTTCCTGCACCAACACAAGTGCGAAAAGTGGTTTTTCAACACTAACACAAGTGCAAAAAGTGGTTTTTCAACACTATCACAAGTGCAAAAAGTGTTTTTTCCACACTAATACAAGTGCAAAAGTGGTTTCCTGCACCAACACAAGTGCGAAAAGTGATTTTTCAACACTAACACAAGTGCGAAAAGTGGTTTTTCAACACTATCACAAGTGCAAAAGTGGTTTCCTGCACCAACACAAGTGCGAAAAGTGGTTTTCCACACTAATACAAGTGCAAAAGTGGTTTCCTGCACCAACACAAGTGCGAAAAGTGGTTTTTCAACACTAACACAAGTGCGAAAAGTGGTTTTTCAACACTAACACAAGTGCGAAAAGTGGTTTTTCCACACTAATACAAGTGCAAAAGTGGTTTCCTGCACCAACACAAGTGCGAAAAGTGGTTTTTCAACACTAACACAAGTGCAAAAAGTGTTTTTTCAACACTATCACAAGTGCAAAAAGTGTTTTTTCCACACTAACACCAGTGCAAAAGTGGTTTCCTGCACCAACACAAGTGCAAAAAGTGGGTTTTCAACACTAACACAAGTGCGTAAAGTGGTTTTTCAACACTAACACAAGTGCGACAAGTGGTTTTTCAACACTAACACAAGTGCGAAAAGTGGTTTTTCAACACTATCACAAGTGCAAAAAGTGTTTTTTCCACACTAATACAAGTGCAAAAGTGGTTTCCTGCACCAACACAAGTGCGAAAAGTGGTTTTTCAACACTAACACAAGTGCAAAAAGTGGTTTTTCAACACTATCACAAGTGCAAAAAGTGTTTTTTCCACACTAATACAAGTGCAAAAGTGGTTTCCTGCACCAACACAAGTGCGAAAAGTGGTTTTTCAACACTAACACAAGTGCGAAAAGTGGTTTTTCAACACTATCACAAGTGCAAAAAGTGGTTTCTTAGACCTACAGAAGTGCGAAAAGTGGTTTTTCAACACTAACACAAGTGCGAAAAGTGGTTTTTCAACACTAACACAAGTGCGAAAAGTGGTTTTTCAACACTATCACAAGTGCAAAAAAGTGTTTTTTCCACACTAATACAAGTGCAAAAGTGGTTTCCTGCACAAACACAAGTGCGAAAAGTGGTTTTTCAACACTAACACAAGTGCGAAAAGTGGTTTCTCAACACTAACACAAGTGTTAAAAGTGGTTTTTCCACACTAATACAAGTGCAAAAGTGGTTTCCTGCACCAACACAAGTGTGAAAAGTGGTTTTTCCACAATAATACAAGTGCCAAAGTGGTTTCCTGCACCAACACAAGTGCGAAAAGTGGTTTTTCAACACTAACACAAGTTTGAAAAGTGGTTTTTCAACACTATCACAAGTGCAAAAAGTGTTTTTTCCACACTAATACAAGTGCAAAACTGGTTTCCTGCACCAACACAAGTGCGAAAAGTGGTTTTTCAACACTAACACAAGTGCGAAAAGTGGTTTCTCAACACTAACACAAGTGTTAAAAGTGGTTTTTCCACACTAATACAAGTGCAAAAGTGGTTTCCTGCACCAACACAAGTGTGAAAAGTGGTTTTTCCACAATAATACAAGTGCCAAAGTGGTTTCCTGCACCAACACAAGTGCGAAAAGTGGTTTTTCAACACTAACACAAGTTGAAAAGTGGTTTTTCAACACTATCACAAGTGCAAAAAGTGTTTTTTCCACACTAATACAAGTGCAAAACTGGTTTCCTGCACCAACACAAGTGCGAAAAGTGGTTTTTCAACACTAACACAAGGGCGAAAAGTGGTTTTTCAACACTATCACAAGTGCAAAAAGTGTTTTTTCAACACTATCACAAGTGCAAAAAGTGTTTTTTCCACACTAATACAAGTGCAAAAGCGGCTTCCTGCACCAACACAAGTGCGAAATGGTTTTTCAACACTAACACAAGTGCGAAAAGTGGTTTTTCAACACTAACACAAGTGCGGAAAGTGGTTTTTCCACACTAATACAAGTGCAAAAGTGGTTTGCTGCACCAACACAAATGCGAAAAGTGGTTTCCTGCACCAACACAAGTGCGAAAAGTGGTTTTTCAACACTAACACAAGTGCGAAAAGTGGTTTTTCAACACTAACACAAGTGCGAAAAGTGGTTTTTCAACACTAACACAAGTGCAAAAAGTGGTTTTTCCACACTAATACAAGTGCAAAAGTGGTTTCCTGCACCAACACAAGTGCGAAAAGTGGTTTTTCAACACTATCAAAAGTGCAAAAAGTGGTTTCCTTCACTAACACAAGTGCGAAAAGTGGTTTTTCAACACTAACACAAGTGCGAAAAGTGGTTTTTCAACACTATCACAAGTGCAAAAAGTGGTTTTTCCACACTAATACAAGTGCAAAAGTGGTTTCCTGCACCAACACAAGTGCGAAAAGTGGTTTTTCAACACTAACACAAGTGCGAAAAGTGGTTTTTCAACACTAACACAAGTGCGAAAAGTGGTTTTTCCACACTAATACAAGTGCAAAAGTGGTTTCCTGCACCAACACAAGTGCGAAAAGTGGTTTTTCAACACTAACACAAGTGCAAAAAGTGTTTTTTCAACACTATCACAAGTGCAAAAAGTGTTTATTCCACACTAACACAAGTGCAAAAGTGGTTTCCTGCACCAACACAAGTGCGAAAAGTGGATTTTCAACACTAACACAAGTGCGAAAAGTGGGTTTTCAACACTAACACAAGTGCGAAAAGTGGTTTTTCAACACTAACACAAGTGCGAAAAGTGGTTTTTCAACACTAACACAAGTGCGAAAAGTGGTTTTTCAACACTATCACAGGTGCAAAAAGTGGTTTTCCACACTAATACAAGTGCAAAAGTGGTTTCCTGCACAAACACAAGTGCGAAAAGTGGTTTTTCAACACTAACACAAGTGCGAAAAGTGGTTTCTCAACACTAACACAAGTGTTAAAAGTGGTTTTTCCACACTAATACAAGTGCAAATGTGGTTTCCTGCACCAACACAAGTGCGAAAAGTGGTTTTTCAACACTAACACAAGTGCGAAAAGTGGTTTTTCAACACTATCACAAGTGCAAAAAGTGTTTTTTCCACACTAATACAAGTGCAAAAGTGGTTTCCTACACCAACACAAGTGTGAAAAGTGGTTTTTCAACACTAACACAAGTGCGAAAAGTGGTTTTTCAACACCAACACAAGTGTGAAAAGTGGTTTTTCCACAATAATACAAGTGCCAAAGTGGTTTCCTGCACCAACACAAGTGCGAAAAGTGGTTTTTCAACACTAACACAAGTTTGAAAAGTGGTTTTTCAACACTATCACAAGTGCAAAAAGTGTTTTTTCCACACTAATACAAGTGCAAAACTGGTTTCCTGCACCAACACAAGTGCGAAAAGTGGTTTTTCAACACTAACACAAGGGCGAAAAGTGGTTTTTCAACACTATCACAAGTGCAAAAAGTGTTTTTTCAACACTATCACAAGTGCAAAAAGTGTTTTTTCCACACTAATACAAATGCAAAAGCGGCTTCCTGCACCAACACAAGTGCGAAATGGTTTTTCAACACTAACACAAGTGCGAAAAGTGGTTTTTCAACACTAACACAAGTGCGAAAAGTGGTTTTTCCACACTAATACAAGTGCAAAAGTGGTTTGCTGCACCAACACAAATGCGAAAAGTGGTTTCCTGCACCAACACAAGTGCGAAAAGTGGTTTTTCAACACTAACACAAGTGCGAAAAGTGGTTTTTCAACACTAACACAAGTGCGAAAAGTGGTTTTTCAACACTAACACAAGTGCAAAAAGTGGTTTTTCCACACTAATACAAGTGCAAAAGTGGTTTCCTGCACCAACACAAGTGCGAAAAGTGGTTTTTCAACACTATCACAAGTGCAAAAAGTGGTTTCCTTCACTAACACAAGTGCGAAAAGTGGTTTTTCAACACTAACACAAGTGCGAAAAGTGGTTTTTCAACACTATCACAAGTGCAAAAAGTGGTTTTTCCACACTAATACAAGTGCAAAAGTGGTTTCCTGCACCAACACAAGTGCGAAAAGTGGTTTTTCAACACTAACACAAGTGCGAAAAGTGGTTTTTCAACACTAACACAAGTGCGAAAAGTGGTTTTTCCACACTAATACATGTGCAAAAGTGGTTTCCTGCACCAACACAAGTGCGAAAAGTGTTTTTTCAACACTAACACAAGTGCGAAAAGTGGTTTTTCAACACTAAAACAAGTGCGAAAAGTGGTTTTTCCACACTAATACAAGTGCAAAAGTGGTTTCCTGCACCAACACAAGTGCGAAAAGTGGTTTTTCAACACTAACACAAGTGCAAAAAGTGTTTTTTCAACACTATCACAAGTGCAAAAAGTGTTTATTCCACACTAACACAAGTGCAAAAGTGGTTTCCTGCACCAACACAAGTGCGAAAAGTGGATTTTCAACACTAACACAAGTGCAAAAGTGGTTTCCTGCACCAACACAAGTGCGAAAAGTGGTTTTTCAACACTAACACAAGTGCGAAAAGTGGTTTTTCAACACTAACACAAATGCGAAAAGTGGTTTTCCACACTAATACAAGTGCAAAAGTGGTTTCCTGCACCAACACAAGTGCAAAAAGTGGTTTTTCAACACTAACACAAGTGCAAAAAGTGGTTTTTCAACACTAACACAAGTGTGAAAAGTGGTTTTTCAACACTATCACAGGTGCAAAAAGTGGTTTTTCCACACTAATACAAGTGCAAAAGTGGTTTCCTGCACCAACACAAGTGCGAAAAGTGGTTTTTTCCACACTAATACAAGTGCAAAAGTGGTTTCCTGCACCAACACAAGTGCGAAAAGTGGTTTTCCACACTAATACAAGTGCAAAAGTGGTTTCCTGCACCAACACAAGTGCGAATAGTGGTTTTTCAACACTAACACAAGTGCGAAAAGTGGTTTTTCAACACTAACACAAGTGCGAAAAATGGTTTTTCCACACTAATACAAGTGCAAAAGTGGTTTCCTGCACCAACACAAGTGCGAAAAGTGGTTTTTCAACACTAACACAAGTGCAAAAAGTGTTTTTTCAACACTATCACAAGTGCAAAAAGTGTTTTTTCCACACTAACACAAGTGCAAAAGTGGTTTCCTGCACCAACACAAGTGCAAAAAGTGGGTTTTCAACACTAACACAAGTGCGTAAAGTGGTTTTTCAACACTAACACAAGTGCGAAAAGTGGTTTTTCAACACTAACACAAGTGCGAAAAGTCGTTTTTCAACACTATCACAAGTGCAAAAAGTGTTTTTTCCACACTAATACAAGTGCAAAAGTGGTTTCCTGCACCAACACAAGTGCGAAAAGTCGTTTTTCAACACTAACACAAGTGCAAAAAGTGGTTTTTCAACACTATCACAAGTGCAAAAAGTGTTTTTTCCACACTAATACAAGTGCAAAAGTGGTTTCCTGCACCAACACAAGTGCGAAAAGTGGTTTTTCAACACTAACACAAGTGCGAAAAGTGGTTTTTCAACACTATCACAAGTGCAAAAAGTGGTTTCTTAGACCTACAGAAGTGCGAAAAGTGGTTTTTCAACACTAACACAAGTGCGAAAAGTGGTTTTTCAACACTAACACAAGTGCGAAAAGTGGTTTCCTACACCAACACAAGTGCGAAAAGTGGTTTCCTACACCAACACAAGTGCGAAAAGTGGTTTTCCAACACTAACACAAGGGCGAAAAGTGGTTTTTCAACACTATCACAAGTGCAAAAAGTGTTTTTTCCACACTAACACAAGTGCGAAAAGTGGTTTTTCAACACTATCACAAGTGCAAAAAGTGTTTTTCCACACTAATACAAGTGCAAAAGTGGTTTTTCAACACTAACACAACTGCAAAAAGTGGTTTTTCAACACTAACACAAGTGCGAAAAGTGGTTTTTCCACACTAATACAAGTGCAAAAGTGGTTTCCTGCACCAACACAAGTGCGAAAAGTAGTTTTTCAACACTAACACAAGTGCGAAAAGTGGTTTTTCAACACTAACACAAGTGCGAAAAGTGGTTTTTCCACACTAATACAAGTGCAAAAGTGGTTTCCTGCACCAACACAAGTGCGAAAAGTGGTTTTTCAACACTATCAGAAGTGCAAAATGTGGTTTTTCAACACTATCACAGGTGCAAAAAGTGGTTTTCCACACTAATACAAGTGCAAAAGTGGTTTCCTGCACCAACACAAGTGCGAAAAGTCGTTTTTCAACACTAACACAAGTGCAAAAAGTGGTTTTTCCACACTAATACAAGTGCAAAAGTGGTTTCCTGCACCAACACAAGTGCGAAAAGTGGTTTTTCAACACTATCAGAAGTGCAAAATGTGGTTTCCTTCACTAACACAAGTGCGAAAAGTGGTTTTTCAACACTAACACAAGTGCGAAAAGTGGTTTTTCAACACTAACACAAGTGTGAAAAGTGGTTTTTCAACACTATCACAGGTGCAAAAAGTGGTTTTTCCACACTAATACAAGTGCAAAAGTGGTTTCCTGCACCAACACAAGTGCGAAAAGTGGTTTTTCAACACTAACACAAGTGCGAAAAGTGGTTTTTCAACACTAACACAAGTGCGAAAAGTGGTTTTTTCCACACTAATACAAGTGCAAAAGTGGTTTCCTGCACCAACACAAGTGCGAAAAGTGGTTTTCCACACGAATACAAGTGCAAAAGTGGTTTCCTGCACCAACACAAGTGCGAAAAGTGGTTTTTCAACACTAACACAAGTGCGAAAAGTGGTTTTTCAACACTAACACAAGTGCAAAAAGTGGTTTTTCCACACCAATACAAGTGCAAAAGTGGTTTCCTGCACCAACACAAGTGCGAAAAGTGGTTTTTCAACACTAACACAAGTGCAAAAAGTGTTTTTTCAACACTATCACAAGTGCAAAAAGTGTTTTTTCCACACTAACACAAGTGCAAAAGTGGTTTCCTGCACCAACACAAGTGCAAAAAGTGGGTTTTCAACACTAACACAAGTGCGAAAAGTGGTTTTTCAACACTAACACAAGTGCGAAAAGTGGTTTTTCAACACTATCACAAGTGCAAAAAGTGTTTTTTCCACACTAATACAAGTGCAAAAGTGGTTTCCTGCACCAACACAAGTGCGAAAAGTGGTTTTTCAACACTAACACAAGTGCAAAAAGTGGTTTTTCAACACTATCACAAGTGCAAAAAGTGTTTTTTCCACACTAATACAAGTGCAAAAGTGGTTTCCTGCACCAACACAAGTGCGAAAAGTGGTTTTTCAACACTAACACAAGTGCGAAAAGTGGTTTTTCAACACTATCACAAGTGCAAAAGTGGTTTCCTGCACCAACACAAGTGCGAAAAGTGGTTTTCCACACTAATACAAGTGCAAAAGTGGTTTCCTGCACCAACACAAGTGCGAAAAGTGGTTTTTCAACACTAACACAAGTGCGAAAAGTGGTTTTTCAACACTAACACAAGTGCGAAAAGTGGTTTTTCCACACTAATACAAGTGCAAAAGTGGTTTCCTGCACCAACACAAGTGCGAAAAGTGGTTTTTCAACACTAACACAAGTGCAAAAAGTGTTTTTTCAACACTATCACAAGTGCAAAAATTGTTTTTTCCACACTAACACCAGTGCAAAAGTGGTTTCCTGCACCAACACAAGTGCAAAAAGTGGGTTTTCAACACTAACACAAGTGCGTAAAGTGGTTTTTCAACACTAACACAAGTGCGACAAGTGGTTTTTCAACACTAACACAAGTGCGAAAAGTGGTTTTTCAACACTATCACAAGTGCAAAAAGTGTTTTTTCCACACTAATACAAGTGCAAAAGTGGTTTCCTGCACCAACACAAGTGCGAAAAGTGGTTTTTCAACACTAACACAAGTGCAAAAAGTGGTTTTTCAACACTATCACAAGTGCAAAAAGTGTTTTTTCCACACTAATACAAGTGCAAAAGTGGTTTCCTGCACCAACACAAGTGCGAAAAGTGGTTTTTCAACACTAACACAAGTGCGAAAAGTGGTTTTTCAACACTATCACAAGTGCAAAAAGTGGTTTCTTAGACCTACAGAAGTGCGAAAAGTGGTTTTTCAACACTAACACAAGTGCGAAAAGTGGTTTTTCAACACTAACACAAGTGCGAAAAGTGGTTTTTCAACACTATCACAAGTGCAAAAAAGTGTTTTTTCCACACTAATACAAGTGCAAAAGTGGTTTCCTGCACAAACACAAGTGCGAAAAGTGGTTTTTCAACACTAACACAAGTGCGAAAAGTGGTTTCTCAACACTAACACAAGTGTTAAAAGTGGTTTTTCCACACTAATACAAGTGCAAAAGTGGTTTCCTGCACCAACACAAGTGCGAAAAGTGGTTTTTCAACACTAACACAAGTGCGAAAAGTGGTTTTTCAACACTATCACAAGTGCAAAAAGTGTTTTTTCCACACTAATACAAGTGCAAAAGTGGTTTCCTACACCAACACAAGTGCGAAAAGTGGTTTTTCAACACTAACACAAGTGCGAAAAGTGGTTTTTCAACACCAACACAAGTGTGAAAAGTGGTTTTTCCACAATAATACAAGTGCCAAAGTGGTTTCCTGCACCAACACAAGTGCGAAAAGTGGTTTTTCAACACTAACATAAGTTTGAAAAGTGGTTTTTCAACACTATCACAAGTGCAAAAAGTGTTTTTTCCACACTAATACAAGTGCAAAACTGGTTTCCTGCACCAACACAAGTGCGAAAAGTGGTTTTTCAACACTAACACAAGGGCGAAAAGTGGTTTTTCAACACTATCACAAGTGCAAAAAGTGTTTTTTCAACACTATCACAAGTGCAAAAAGTGTTTTTTCCACACTAATACAAGTGCAAAAGCGGCTTCCTGCACCAACACAAGTGCGAAATGGTTTTTCAACACTAACACAAGTGCGAAAAGTGGATTTTCAACACTAACACAAGTGCGAAAAGTGGTTTTTCCACACTAATACAAGTGCAAAAGTGGTTTGCTGCACCAACACAAATGCAAAAAGTGGTTTCCTGCACCAACACAAGTGCGAAAAGTGGTTTTTCAACACTAACACAAGTGCGAAAAGTGGTTTTTCAACACTAACACAAGTGCGAAAAGTGGTTTTTCAACACTAACACAAGTGCAAAAAGTGGTTTTTCCACACTAATACAAGTGCAAAAGTGGTTTCCTGCACCAACACAAGTGCGAAAAGTGGTTTTTCAACACTATCAAAAGTGCAAAAAGTGGTTTCCTTCACTAACACAAGTGCGAAAAGTGGTTTTTCAACACTAACACAAGTGCGAAAAGTGGTTTTTCAACACTATCATAAGTGCAAAAAGTGTTTTTTCCACACTAATACAAGTGCAAAAGTGGTTTCCTGCACCAACACAAGTGCGAAAAGTGGTTTTTCAACACTAACACAAGTGCAAAAAGTGGTTTTTCAACACTATCACAAGTGCAAAAAGTGTTTTTTCCACACTAATACAAGTGCAAAAGTGGTTTCCTGCACCAACACAAGTGCGAAAAGTGGTTTTTCAACACTAACACAAGTGCAAAAAGTGTTTTTTCCACACTAACACCAGTGCAAAAGTGGTTTCCTGCACCAACACAAGTGCAAAAAGTGGGTTTTCAACACTAACACAAGTGCGTAAAGTGGTTTTTCAACACTAACACAAGTGCGACAAGTGGTTTTTCAACACTAACACAAGTGCGAAAAGTGGTTTTTCAACACTATCACAAGTGCAAAAAGTGTTTTTTCCACACTAATACAAGTGCAAAAGTGGTTTCCTGCACCAACACAAGTGCGAAAAGTGGTTTTTCAACACTAACACAAGTGCAAAAAGTGGTTTTTCAACACTATCACAAGTGCAAAAAGTGGTTTTTCCACACCAATACAAGTGCAAAAGTGGTTTCCTGCACCAACACAAGTGCGAAAAGTGGTTTTTCAACACTAACACAAGTGCAAAAAGTGTTTTTTCAACACTATCACAAGTGCAAAAAGTGTTTTTTCCACACTAACACAAGTGCAAAAGTGGTTTCCTGCACCAACACAAGTGCAAAAAGTGGGTTTTCAACACTAACACAAGTGCGAAAAGTGGTTTTTCAACACTAACACAAGTGCGAAAAGTGGTTTTTCAACACTATCACAAGTGCAAAAAGTGTTTTTTCCACACTAATACAAGTGCAAAAGTGGTTTCCTGCACCAACACAAGTGCGAAAAGTGGTTTTTCAACACTAACACAAGTGCAAAAAGTGGTTTTTCAACACTATCACAAGTGCAAAAAGTGTTTTTTTCCACACTAATACAAGTGCAAAAGTGGTTTCCTGCACCAACACAAGTGCGAAAAGTGATTTTTCAACACTAACACAAGTGCGAAAAGTGGTTTTTCAACACTATCACAAGTGCAAAAGTGGTTTCCTGCACCAACACAAGTGCGAAAAGTGGTTTTCCACACTAATACAAGTGCAAAAGTGGTTTCCTGCACCAACACAAGTGCGAAAAGTGGTTTTTCAACACTAACACAAGTGCGAAAAGTGGTTTTTCAACACTAACACAAGTGCGAAAAGTGGTTTTTCCACACTAATACAAGTGCAAAAGTGGTTTCCTGCACCAACACAAGTGCGAAAAGTGGTTTTTCAACACTAACACAAGTGCAAAAAGTGTTTTTTCAACACTATCACAAGTGCAAAAAGTGTTTTTTCCACACTAACACCAGTGCAAAAGTGGTTTCCTGCACCAACACAAGTGCAAAAAGTGGGTTTTCAACACTAACACAAGTGCGTAAAGTGGTTTTTCAACACTAACACAAGTGCGACAAGTGGTTTTTCAACACTAACACAAGTGCGAAAAGTGGTTTTTCAACACTATCACAAGTGCAAAAAGTGTTTTTTCCACACTAATACAAGTGCAAAAGTGGTTTCCTGCACCAACACAAGTGCGAAAAGTGGTTTTTCAACACTAACACAAGTGCAAAAAGTGGTTTTTCAACACTATCACAAGTGCAAAAAGTGTTTTTTCCACACTAATACAAGTGCAAAAGTGGTTTCCTGCACCAACACAAGTGCGAAAAGTGGTTTTTCAAAACTAACACAAGTGCGAAAAGTGGTTTTTCAACACTATCACAAGTGCAAAAAGTGGTTTCTTAGACCTACAGAAGTGCGAAAAGTGGTTTTTCAACACTAACACAAGTGCGAAAAGTGGTTTTTCAACACTAACACAAGTGCGAAAAGTGGTTTTTCAACACTATCACAAGTGCAAAAAAGTGTTTTTTCCACACTAATACAAGTGCAAAAGTGGTTTCCTGCACAAACACAAGTGCGAAAAGTGGTTTTTCAACACTAACACAAGTGCGAAAAGTGGTTTCTCAACACTAACACAAGTGTTAAAAGTGGTTTTTCCACACTAATACAAGTGCAAAAGTGGTTTCCTGCACCAACACAAGTGCGAAAAGTGGTTTTTCAACACTAACACAAGTGCGAAAAGTGGTTTTTCAACACCAACACAAGTGTGAAAAGTGGTTTTTCCACAATAATACAAGTGCCAAAGTGGTTTCCTGCACCAACACAAGTGCGAAAAGTGGTTTTTCAACACTAACACAAGTTTGAAAAGTGGTTTTTCAACACTATCACAAGTGCAAAAAGTGTTTTTTCCACACTAATACAAGTGCAAAACTGGTTTCCTGCACCAACACAAGTGCGAAAAGTGGTTTTTCAACACTAACACAAGGGCGAAAAGTGGTTTTTCAACACTATCACAAGTGCAAAAAGTGTTTTTTCAACACTATCACAAGTGCAAAAAGTGTTTTTTCCACACTAATACAAGTGCAAAAGCGGCTTCCTGCACCAACACAAGTGCGAAATGGTTTTTCAACACTAACACAAGTGCGAAAAGTGGTTTTTCAACACTAACACAAGTGCGGAAAGTGGTTTTTCCACACTAATACAAGTGCAAAAGTGGTTTGCTGCACCAACACAAATGCGAAAAGTGGTTTCCTGCACCAACACAAGTGCGAAAAGTGGTTTTTCAACACTAACACAAGTGCGAAAAGTGGTTTTTCAACACTAACACAAGTGCGAAAAGTGGTTTTTCAACACTAACACAAGTGCAAAAAGTGGTTTTTCCACACTAATACAAGTGCAAAAGTGGTTTCCTGCACCAACACAAGTGCGAAAAGTGGTTTTTCAACACTATCAAAAGTGCAAAAAGTGGTTTCCTTCACTAACACAAGTGCGAAAAGTGGTTTTTCAACACTAACACAGGTGCGAAAAGTGGTTTTTCAACACTATCACAAGTGCAAAAAGTGGTTTTTCCACACTAATACAAGTGCAAAAGTGGTTTCCTGCACCAACACAAGTGCGAAAAGTGGTTTTTCAACACTAACACAAGTGCGAAAAGTGGTTTTTCAACACTAACACAAGTGCGAAAAGTGGTTTTTCCACACTAATACATGTGCAAAAGTGGTTTCCTGCACCAACACAAGTGCGAAACGTGGTTTTTCAACACTAACACAAGTGCGAAAAGTGGTTTTTCAACACTAACACAAGTGCGAAAAGTGGCTTTTCCACACTAATACAAGTGCAAAAGTGGTTTCCTGCACCAACACAAGTGCGAAAAGTGGTTTTTCAACACTAACACAAGTGCAAAAAGTGTTTTTTCAACACTATCACAAGTGCAAAAAGTGTTTATTCCACACTAACACAAGTGCAAAAGTGGTTTCCTGCACCAACACAAGTGCGAAAAGTGGATTTTCAACACTAACACAAGTGCGAAAAGTGGGTTTTCAACACTAACACAAGTGCGAAAAGTGGTTTTTCAACACTAACACAAGTGCGAAAAGTGGTTTTTCAACACTAACACAAGTGCGAAAAGTGGTTTTTCAACACTATCACAGGTGCAAAAAGTGGTTTTCCACACTAATACAAGTGCAAAAGTGGTTTCCTGCACAAACACAAGTGCGAAAAGTGGTTTTTCAACACTAACACAAGTGCGAAAAGTGGTTTCTCAACACTAACACAAGTGTTAAAAGTGGTTTTTCCACACTAATACAAGTGCAAATGTGGTTTCCTGCACCAACACAAGTGCGAAAAGTGGTTTTTCAACACTAACACAAGTGCGAAAAGTGGTTTTTCAACACTATCACAAGTGCAAAAAGTGTTTTTTCCACACTAATACAAGTGCAAAAGTGGTTTCCTACACCAACACAAGTGTGAAAAGTGGTTTTTCAACACTAACACAAGTGCGAAAAGTGGTTTTTCAACACCAACACAAGTGTGAAAAGTGGTTTTTCCACAATAATACAAGTGCCAAAGTGGTTTCCTGCACCAACACAAGTGCGAAAAGTGGTTTTTCAACACTAACACAAGTTTGAAAAGTGGTTTTTCAACACTATCACAAGTGCAAAAAGTGTTTTTTCCACACTAATACAAGTGCAAAACTGGTTTCCTGCACCAACACAAGTGCGAAAAGTGGTTTTTCAACACTAACACAAGGGCGAAAAGTGGTTTTTCAACACTATCACAAGTGCAAAAAGTGTTTTTTCAACACTATCACAAGTGCAAAAAGTGTTTTTTCCACACTAATACAAATGCAAAAGCGGCTTCCTGCACCAACACAAGTGCGAAATGGTTTTTCAACACTAACACAAGTGCGAAAAGTGGTTTTTCAACACTAACACAAGTGCGAAAAGTGGTTTTTCCACACTAATACAAGTGCAAAAGTGGTTTGCTGCACCAACACAAATGCGAAAAGTGGTTTCCTGCACCAACACAAGTGCGAAAAGTGGTTTTTCAACACTAACACAAGTGCGAAAAGTGGTTTTTCAACACTAACACAAGTGCGAAAAGTGGTTTTTCAACACTAACACAAGTGCAAAAAGTGGTTTTTCCACACTAATACAAGTGCAAAAGTGGTTTCCTGCACCAACACAAGTGCGAAAAGTGGTTTTTCAACACTATCACAAGTGCAAAAAGTGGTTTCCTTCACTAACACAAGTGCGAAAAGTGGTTTTTCAACACTAACACAAGTGCGAAAAGTGGTTTTTCAACACTATCACAAGTGCAAAAAGTGGTTTTTCCACACTAATACAAGTGCAAAAGTGGTTTCCTGCACCAACACAAGTGCGAAAAGTGGTTTTTCAACACTAACACAAGTGCGAAAAGTGGTTTTTCAACACTAACACAAGTGCGAAAAGTGGTTTTTCCACACTAATACATGTGCAAAAGTGGTTTCCTGCACCAACACAAGTGCGAAAAGTGTTTTTTCAACACTAACACAAGTGCGAAAAGTGGTTTTTCAACACTAAAACAAGTGCGAAAAGTGGTTTTTCCACACTAATACAAGTGCAAAAGTGGTTTCCTGCACCAACACAAGTGCGAAAAGTGGTTTTTCAACACTAACACAAGTGCAAAAAGTGTTTTTTCAACACTATCACAAGTGCAAAAAGTGTTTATTCCACACTAACACAAGTGCAAAAGTGGTTTCCTGCACCAACACAAGTGCGAAAAGTGGATTTTCAACACTAACACAAGTGCGAAAAGTGGGTTTACAACACTAACACAAGTGCGAAAAGTGGTTTTTCAACACTAACACAAGTGCGAAAAGTGGTTTTTCAACACTAACACAAGTGCGAAAAGTGGTTTTTCAACACTATCACAGGTGCAAAAAGTGGTTTTCCACACTAATACAAGTGCAAAAGTGGTTTCCTGCACCAACACAAGTGCGAAAAGTGGTTTTTCAACACTAACACAAGTGCGAAAAGTGGTTTTTCAACACTAACACAAATGCGAAAAGTGGTTTTCCACACTAATACAAGTGCAAAAGTGGTTTCCTGCACCAACACAAGTGCAAAAAGTGGTTTTTCAACACTATCACAGGTGCAAAAAGTGGTTTTTCCACACTAATACAAGTGCAAAAGTGGTTTCCTGCACCAACACAAGTGCGAAAAGTGGTTTTTTCCACACTAATACAAGTGCAAAAGTGGTTTCCTGCACCAACACAAGTGCGAAAAGTGGTTTTCCACACTAATACAAGTGCAAAAGTGGTTTCCTGCACCAACACAAGTGCGAATAGTGGTTTTTCAACACTAACACAAGTGCGAAAAGTGGTTTTTCAACACTAACACAAGTGCGAAAAGTGGTTTTTCCACACTAATACAAGTGCAAAAGTGGTTTCCTGCACCAACACAAGTGCGAAAAGTGGTTTTTCAACACTAACACAAGTGCAAAAAGTGTTTTTTCAACACTATCACAAGTGCAAAAAGTGTTTTTTCCACACTAACACAAGTGCAAAAGTGGTTTCCTGCACCAACACAAGTGCAAAAAGTGGGTTTTCAACACTAACACAAGTGCGTAAAGTGGTTTTTCAACACTAACACAAGTGCGAAAAGTGGTTTTTCAACACTAACACAAGTGCGAAAAGTGGTTTTTCAACACTATCACAGGTGCAAAAAGTGGTTTTCCACACTAATACAAGTGCAAAAGTGGTTTCCTGCACCAACACAAGTGCGAAAAGTGGTTTTTCAACACTAACACAAGTGCGAAAAGTGGTTTTTCAACACTAACACAAATGCGAAAAGTGGTTTTCCACACTAATACAAGTGCAAAAGTGGTTTCCTGCACCAACACAAGTGCAAAAAGTGGTTTTTCAACACTATCACAGGTGCAAAAAGTGGTTTTTCCACACTAATACAAGTGCAAAAGTGGTTTCCTGCACCAACACAAGTGCGAAAAGTGGTTTTTTCCACACTAATACAAGTGCAAAAGTGGTTTCCTGCACCAACACAAGTGCGAAAAGTGGTTTTCCACACTAATACAAGTGCAAAAGTGGTTTCCTGCACCAACACAAGTGCGAATAGTGGTTTTTCAACACTAACACAAGTGCGAAAAGTGGTTTTTCAACACTAACACAAGTGCGAAAAGTGGTTTTTCCACACTAATACAAGTGCAAAAGTGGTTTCCTGCACCAACACAAGTGCGAAAAGTGGTTTTTCAACACTAACACAAGTGCAAAAAGTGTTTTTTCAACACTATCACAAGTGCAAAAAGTGTTTTTTCCACACTAACACAAGTGCAAAAGTGGTTTCCTGCACCAACACAAGTGCAAAAAGTGGGTTTTCAACACTAACACAAGTGCGTAAAGTGGTTTTTCAACACTAACACAAGTGCGAAAAGTGGTTTTTCAACACTAACACAAGTGCGAAAAGTCGTTTTTCAACACTATCACAAGTGCAAAAAGTGTTTTTTCCACACTAATACAAGTGCAAAAGTGGTTTCCTGCACCAACACAAGTGCGAAAAGTCGTTTTTCAACACTAACACAAGTGCAAAAAGTGGTTTTTCAACACTATCACAAGTGCAAAAAGTGTTTTTTCCACACTAATACAAGTGCAAAAGTGGTTTCCTGCACCAACACAAGTGCGAAAAGTGGTTTTTCAACACTAACACAAGTGCGAAAAGTGGTTTTTCAACACTATCACAAGTGCAAAAAGTGGTTTCTTAGACCTACAGAAGTGCGAAAAGTGGTTTTTCAACACTAACACAAGTGCGAAAAGTGGTTTTTCAACACTAACACAAGTGCGAAAAGTGGTTTCCTACACCAACACAAGTGCGAAAAGTGGTTTCCTACACCAACACAAGTGCGAAAAGTGGTTTTCCAACACTAACACAAGGGCGAAAAGTGGTTTTTCAACACTATCACAAGTGCAAAAAGTGTTTTTTCCACACTAACACAAGTGCGAAAAGTGGTTTTTCAACACTATCACAAGTGCAAAAAGTGTTTTTTCCACACTAATACAAGTGCAAAAGTGGTTTTTCAACACTAACACAACTGCAAAAAGTGGTTTTTCAACACTAACACAAGTGCGAAAAGTGGTTTTTCCACACTAATACAAGTGCAAAAGTGGTTTCCTGCACCAACACAAGTGCGAAAAGTAGTTTTTCAACACTAACACAAGTGCGAAAAGTGGTTTTTCAACACTAACACAAGTGCGAAAAGTGGTTTTTCCACACTAATACAAGTGCAAAAGTGGTTTCCTGCACCAACACAAGTGCGAAAAGTGGTTTTTCAACACTATCAGAAGTGCAAAATGTGGTTTCCTTCACTAACACAAGTGCGAAAAGTGGTTTTTCAACACTAACACAAGTGCGAAAAGTGGTTTTTCAACACTATCACAGGTGCAAAAAGTGGTTTTCCACACTAATACAAGTGCAAAAGTGGTTTCCTGCACCAACACAAGTGCGAAAAGTCGTTTTTCAACACTAACACAAGTGCAAAAAGTGGTTTTTCCACACTAATACAAGTGCAAAAGTGGTTTCCTGCACCAACACAAGTGCGAAAAGTGGTTTTTCAACACTATCAGAAGTGCAAAATGTGGTTTCCTTCACTAACACAAGTGCGAAAAGTGGTTTTTCAACACTAACACAAGTGCGAAAAGTGGTTTTTCAACACTAACACAAGTGTGAAAAGTGGTTTTTCAACACTATCACAGGTGCAAAAAGTGGTTTTTCCACACTAATACAAGTGCAAAAGTGGTTTCCTGCACCAACACAAGTGCGAAAAGTGGTTTTTCAACACTAACACAAGTGCGAAAAGTGGTTTTTCAACACTAACACAAGTGCGAAAAGTGGTTTTTTCCACACTAATACAAGTGCAAAAGTGGTTTCCTGCACCAACACAAGTGCGAAAAGTGGTTTTCCACACGAATACAAGTGCAAAAGTGGTTTCCTGCACCAACACAAGTGCGAAAAGTGGTTTTTCAACACTAACATAAGTGCGAAAAGTGGTTTTTCAACACTAACACAAGTGTGAAAAGTGGTTTTTCCACACCAATACAAGTGCAAAAGTGGTTTCCTGCACCAACACAAGTGCGAAAAGTGGTTTTTCAACACTAACACAAGTGCAAAAAGTGTTTTTTCAACACTATCACAAGTGCAAAAAGTGTTTTTTCCACACTAACACAAGTGCAAAAGTGGTTTCCTGCACCAACACAAGTGCAAAAAGTGGGTTTTCAACACTAACACAAGTGTGAAAAGTGGTTTTTCAACACTAACACAAGTGCGAAAAGTGGTTTTTCAACACTATCACAAGTGCAAAAAGTGTTTTTTCCACACTAATACAAGTGCAAAAGTGGTTTCCTGCACCAACACAAGTGCGAAAAGTGGTTTTTCAACACTAACACAAGTGCAAAAAGTGGTTTTTCAACACTATCACAAGTGCAAAAAGTGTTTTTTCCACACTAATACAAGTGCAAAAGTGGTTTCCTGCACCAACACAAGTGCGAAAAGTGGTTTTTCAACACTAACACAAGTGCGAAAAGTGGTTTTTCAACACTATCACAAGTGCAAAAGTGGTTTCCTGCACCAACACAAGTGCGAAAAGTGGTTTTCCACACTAATACAAGTGCAAAAGTGGTTTCCTGCACCAACACAAGTGCGAAAAGTGGTTTTTCAACACTAACACAAGTGCGAAAAGTGGTTTTTCAACACTAACACAAGTGCGAAAAGTGGTTTTTCCACACTAATACAAGTGCAAAAGTGGTTTCCTGCACCAACACAAGTGCGAAAAGTGGTTTTTCAACACTAACACAAGTGCAAAAAGTGTTTTTTCAACACTATCACAAGTGCAAAAATTGTTTTTTCCACACTAACACCAGTGCAAAAGTGGTTTCCTGCACCAACACAAGTGCAAAAAGTGGGTTTTCAACACTAACACAAGTGCGTAAAGTGGTTTTTCAACACTAACACAAGTGCGACAAGTGGTTTTTCAACACTAACACAAGTGCGAAAAGTGGTTTTTCAACACTATCACAAGTGCAAAAAGTGTTTTTTCCACACTAATACAAGTGCAAAAGTGGTTTCCTGCACCAACACAAGTGCGAAAAGTGGTTTTTCAACACTAACACAAGTGCAAAAAGTGGTTTTTCAACACTATCACAAGTGCAAAAAGTGTTTTTTCCACACTAATGCAAGTGCAAAAGTGGTTTCCTGCACCAACACAAGTGCGAAAAGTGGTTTTTCAACACTAACACAAGTGCGAAAAGTGGTTTTTCAACACTATCACAAGTGCAAAAAGTGGTTTCTTAGACCTACAGAAGTGCGAAAAGTGGTTTTTCAACACTAACACAAGTGCGAAAAGTGGTTTTTCAACACTAACACAAGTGCGAAAAGTGGTTTTTCAACACTATCACAAGTGCAAAAAAGTGTTTTTTCCACACTAATACAAGTGCAAAAGTGGTTTCCTGCACAAACACAAGTGCGAAAAGTGGTTTTTCAACACTAACACAAGTGCGAAAAGTGGTTTCTCAACACTAACACAAGTGTTAAAAGTGGTTTTTCCACACTAATACAAGTGCAAAAGTGGTTTCCTGCACCAACACAAGTGCGAAAAGTGGTTTTTCAACACTAACACAAGTGCGAAAAGTGGTTTTTCAACACTATCACAAGTGCAAAAAGTGTTTTTTCCACACTAATACAAGTGCAAAAGTGGTTTCCTACACCAACACAAGTGCGAAAAGTGGTTTTTCAACACTAACACAAGTGCGAAAAGTGGTTTTTCAACACCAACACAAGTGTGAAAAGTGGTTTTTCCACAATAATACAAGTGCCAAAGTGGTTTCCTGCACCAACACAAGTGCGAAAAGTGGTTTTTCAACACTAACATAAGTTTGAAAAGTGGTTTTTCAACACTATCACAAGTGCAAAAAGTGTTTTTTCCACACTAATACAAGTGCAAAACTGGTTTCCTGCACCAACACAAGTGCGAAAAGTGGTTTTTCAACACTAACACAAGGGCGAAAAGTGGTTTTTCAACACTATCACAAGTGCAAAAAGTGTTTTTTCAACACTATCACAAGTGCAAAAAGTGTTTTTTCCACACTAATACAAGTGCAAAAGCGGCTTCCTGCACCAACACAAGTGCGAAATGGTTTTTCAACACTAACACAAGTGCGAAAAGTGGTTTTTCAACACTAACACAAGTGCGAAAAGTGGTTTTTCCACACTAATACAAGTGCAAAAGTGGTTTGCTGCACCAACACAAATGCGAAAAGTGGTTTCCTGCACCAACACAAGTGCGAAAAGTGGTTTTTCAACACTAACACAAGTGCGAAAAGTGGTTTTTCAACACTAACACAAGTGCAAAAAGTGGTTTTTCCACACTAATACAAGTGCAAAAGTGGTTTCCTGCACCAACACAAGTGCGAAAAGTGGTTTTTCAACACTATCAAAAGTGCAAAAAGTGGTTTCCTTCACTAACACAAGTGCGAAAAGTGGTTTTTCAACACTAACACAAGTGCGAAAAGTGGTTTTTCAACACTATCATAAGTGCAAAAAGTGGTTTTTCCACACTAATACAAGTGCAAAAGTGGTTTCCTGCACCA
>NW_027619102.1:0-52989 GCF_964187855.1 Myxine glutinosa
GGTTTCCTGCACCAACACAAGTGCGAAAAGTGGTTTTTCAACACGAACACAAGTGCGAAAAGTGGTTTTTCAACACTATCACAAGTGCAAAAAGTGTTTTTTCCACACTAATACAAGTGCAAAAGTGGTTTCCTGCACCAACACAAGTGCGAAAAGTGGTTTTTCAACACTAACACAAGTGCGAAAAGTGGTTTTTCAACACTAACACAAGTTCGAAAAAGTGGTTTTTCAACACTAACACAAGTGCGAAAAGTGGTTTTTCCACACTAATACAAGTGCAAAAGTGGTTTCCTGCACCAACACAAGTGTGAAAAGTGGTTTTTCAACACTAACACAAGTTGCGAAAAGTGGTTTTTCAACACTAACACAAGTGCAAAAAGTGGTTTTTCAACACTAACACATTGCGAAAAGTGGTTTTTTCAACCACATATCACAAGTGCAAAAAGTGTTTTTTCCACACTAATACAAGTGCAAAAGTGGTTTCCTGCACCAAGACAAGTGCGAAAAGTGGTTTTTCAACACTAACACAAGTGCGAAAAGTGGTTTTTCTACACTAACACAAGTGCGAAAAGTGGTTTTTCCACACTAATGCAAGTGCAAAAGTGGTTTCCTGCACCAACACAAGTGCGAAAAGTGGTTTTTCAACACGAACACAGTGCGAAAAAGTGTTTTTCAACACTATCACAAGTGCAAAAAGTGTTTTTTTCCACACTAATACAAGTGCAAAAGTGGTTTCCTGCACCAACACAAGTGCGAAAAGTGGTTTTTCAACACTAACACAAGTGCGAAAAGTGGTTTTTCAACACTAACACAAGTTCGAAAAGTGGTTTTTCAACACTAACACAAGTGCGAAAAGTGGTTTTTCCACACTAATACAAGTGCAAAAGTGGTTTCCTGCACCAACACAAGTGTGAAAAGTGGTTTTTCAACACTAACACAAGTGCGAAAAGTGGTTTTTCAACACTAACACAAGTGCAAAAAGTGGTTTTTCAACACTAACACAAGTGCGAAAAGTGGTTTTTCCACACTAATACAAGTGCAAAAGTGGTTTCCTGCACCAACACAAGTGTGAAAAGTGGTTTTTCAACACTAACACAAGTACGAAAAGTGGTTTTTCAACACTATCACAAGTGCAAAAAGTGTTTTTTCCACACTAATACAAGTGCAAAAGTGGTTTCCTGCACCAACACAAGTGCGAAAAGTGGTTTTTCAACACTAACACAAGTGCGAAAAGTGGTTTTTCAACACTAATACAAGCGCGAAAAGTGGTTTTTTCCACACTAATACAAGTGCAAAAGTGGTTTCCTGCACCAACACAAGTGCGAAAAGTGGTTTTTCAACACTAACACAAGTGCGAAAAGTGGTTTTTCAACACTATCACAAGTGCAAAAAGTGTTTTTTCCACACTAATACAAGTGCAAAAGTGGTTTCCTGCACCAACACAAGTGCGAAAAGTGGTTTTTCAACAATAACAAAAGTGCGAAAAGTGGTTTTTCAACACTAACACAAGTGCGAAAAGTGGTTTTTCAACACTAACACAAGTGCGAAAAGTGGTTTTCCACACTAATACAAGTGCAAAAGTGGTTTCCTGCACCAACACAAGTGCGAAAAGTGGTTTTTCAACACTAACACAAGTGCGAAAAGTGGTTTTACAACACTAACACAAGTGCGAAAAGTGGTTTTTTCCACTCTAATACAAGTGCAAAAGTGGTTTCCTGCACCAACAGAAGTGCGAAAAGTGGTTTTTCAACACTAACACAAGTGCGAAAAGTGGTTTTTCAACACTAACACAAGTGCGAAAAGTGGTTTTTCAACACTAACACAAGTGCAAAAAGTGTTTTTTCCACACTAATACAAGTGCAAAAGTGGTTTCCTGCACCAACACAAGAGTAGGTGATAAATGTTGCTTCTGGGACACCTCCGTTTAACATGGGAAATCCCTATCTAATGTCATTTACCCCCCTGTTTTTAAAAAAATCATAAACACCTCTATTTCTCCCTCTATGAACCTATAATCCTTCTCACCTTATGAACCTATAATCCTTCTTGCCTTATGAACCTATAATCCTTCTCACCTTATGAACCTATGATCCTTCTCGCCTTATGAACCTATGATTTTCTTCCTTTATGAACCTATAATCCTTCTAGCCTTATGAACCTATGATCATTCTCACTTCCATGTAATTTTTACCCTATTCCCCCCACTAGCCCCTTAATGTAGTTCCTTAGACCACTCTACTAATGAGCCTATAAATATATTATCTCTTTCTAACTTTTTTAAGAGTTCCATTCTCCTATAGAACTCATCCCCATCAAGTATATTTATAAAGTATACAGGTTCCTTAACCTTTTGTTGTGAAAGTATAAAGTGGTATGTTTCACGGAGGGTTCTTGTTTGACCTCCACCTCTCCCACATACCATTTTAAAATTATAATATTTATTATCCGATTGATAACCATTAATGTTCTCACTCCACTCTAATATATTTTTCTTCCCGCCCTCCATTACCCCACTTAACAAATGAATACGTTTATCCGTCTTGAGAACCTTCTGACCAGTGATTCGCTCAACCTCTTGAATCTGATATTTTTCACATTCGTTATGTTTTCCATTTATATACCAAGGTTGATTACACCTCCACTCTTTAGTCTGGTTGATACTTGGTTCTTTCATTTATATAATAGTAAAAAAGGTGGCGGTAGCCCGTTAAAATCCCTAACCCCCCTTTTTAACTTATCACTTATATATATACATCTTATCACTTATATATCTTATCACATATATCTTATCACTTATATCTTATCACTTATATATCTTATCACTTATATATCTTATCACTTATATATCTTATCATTTATATACTTATATAACCATAAGGGAGACTATCAATTCCATTTTCTAAAATAAACCTCTTATCATCAAAAGCCCCCAATGCTTTCTTATGTGTGGGCGGGGTCTGTGTGGGTGTGGGCTGTGTGGGTGTGGTCTGTGTGGGTGGGGTCTGTGTGGGTGGGGTTTGTGGGTGGGGTCTGTGTGGGTGTGGCTTATGATTTTTATTTATTTATTTAATTTTTTTATTACTACTAATTAAATTAGCTAATCTGGGTGGATGAAAGTATGGATGGTTGTTGTTTAATGAATTATCAGTTTTGTTTTTTGTAATTCTTGTGAGTAAAATGAACCCAAGATTTCTTCCCAATTCATATCGTATAATTTGTAAGTCCAAGGCATAGTATCCATTACATCAACGATTTTGAATAATTCATTAGTCCATCTCTTTGTATAACCTTTCTCAAAATGACTTTTCCATCTGTATATTCTTACAATATCACCAACTTTGAACTTGGGCTTTCTCAAATTAATCTCCTTTTCATATTCTAATTTTGTAAATGTTTCTGATGGTTTTGATTTTGTTGATGAATGAACTGTATTATTGTAATTATCTACAATATCCTGAATAAAATACACCCATTTTTGGGAACCGAGTTGTGTGAATTTTTTATATAATTTCTCTTTTAAAGTACGATTAAAACGCTCAATAACAACTGCTTTTCCTTCATTAAAGGTGCTGTATAATTTAATACCCTCCCCCTTAAGAAATTTCATAAATATTTTGTTATAGAACTCTGTTCCCTCATCGGTCCACAGTTTCTTTGGTTTTCTTTTACTTTTATTAAATATCTGTTGGAAGGCTAACTTCAGAGTATAACCTCTCTTGTTTTTCAAAGGAACAACCCAAGCAAATCTACTCCTCAAATCAATAATGGTTAAAGCATACTTGTATCCCTTATCATTTTTTAGTTCGATTAAATCAGCGGACCATATGTGGTCGGTGTATTTAGAATAAACTTTCCTTCTTTTAAACTTTGTGATTATAGGTTTATGTAATTCATCAGCCAAAAGCTCCTCAGTCTTGATGACATCATGAGAGCCTAATAGTTTTTTGAGAGTGAATAACCAAGGCCAAGTTTCAATTTAGCATTTATCAAATTTCTCACAATAAACCTATCAACTTTCTCTCTCAACGTTGGATTTTGTATCAAAGACAAATTATACAACATTTCTCTGTCAGCTTTATGTTTTTCAGTCAATGTAGTGGTTTTCCCATAAGCAATATCATGCTTCATACACACTTCATCAACCCTATTTGTAGGTTTAGACCAAGGTTTAGGATTGTCAGCCTCATCTAATCTTTTATCCAAGTTTGTTCCTGGGCCACAGAAAGAATACCCTGGAAGGTGTAATTCCCCTGGAATTCCAGTTGTTGTAAATTTGCTACCTGACAAAAACTTTTGTATGTCTCCTCCACTTTTAGGAGAGATGAATTGACACTTTTTAGAGCCACACACTTGACATATTCCTTTTTGATAAACTCTATTATTTTTAGCTTTAACATAAGAGATATTTTTAGATTTAGTTTTCTTTTTACATTTGAGACAATAACTCATATTTATTTATGAGAAAAAGTTCTACATAGTGCCAAAACCTTTTTGGTTTTCAACATATACATTTCTATCTTGATTTTTAAAACATAAAGAATCCTTAGAAATGGCTTCACTCTCTCCTCCATTTATTTACAAATAAAACTAACTAAAGTCAATAACACCAACATCATCAACTATATGTTGTATATCTGCGCTCTGAATTCATTATAGCAAATTTAAAAACCAATAAGTTCGGAAGAGTCATTAATTCTTTATTTTCCTCTTCAGTGCGTTGAGATTTATTTATTTGTCGTAATACCTTCAATCTTTCATTAATCTCAGGAATGGTCATATTTTTATATTTTTCCCCCCTCTCTCTTTCCTCCCTCTCCTCCTCCTCCTTTTTCTCCCTTTCCTCCCTCTCCTCCTTCTCCTTTTTCTCCCTTTCATCCTTCTCCTCCTTCTCCTTTTCCTCCCTCTCCTCCTTCTCCCTTTCCCCCTTCTCCTCCTTCTCTCTTTCCTCCTTCTCTTCTTCAACTCCTTCCTCCTTCTCTTCTTCAACTCCTTCCTCATCCCTTGCTACCCTTGAGTTTGAACCCCAAAGAATATTATACATATACTCATCTGGATTTTGAGATATTCTTGTATCTATAATTATTTTTCTCATAATAGGATACCAATAAGATTTGTTGACGATTTCTAAAAGAGTTTTATATTTCATAACTTTGAGAAGTTCATTTTTATTTAATATTTTAAACAAGTCTCTATTTGTGGGTTTAACAATATCAGTATAAGGCCAGTTTTTAATGACAAAATTCCCATGTATATGCTCCAAATCATAAGGTATGTAATACCGAGCACCCTTTTCTTGTAGGTATCCTTGAATACAAAAATTATAATTCTCTTGTAGTCTTCTTCCTGCCATTTATGTATCAGAAATATATGTGAGATTAATATTATGACAGGTAATACCACCCCATCTTCCCACTACCAAATAGGTTTGTATTCCTCGGCTTTCTATCCTTATCTCATTACCTTCCTTCTTTGTCATGCGAACCATCGCTATACTATCATATATTTTTCTTTTCTTAAAATCACGTATTTGTTGTTTGCTAATTGTACTTCCACATAAATCCTTATCTTCACCAAGTGGATAATATTCTTCTTTACGAGACTGATTTAAATCATGTAGGTCTTCTATGTTTATTGAAAAAGACCAATTATACCCTAAATCAGGCATATCATACCCCCATTTATTAATTCGCATATTAACTAAATGTCCTTCTTTATAAAATTCAATTGTAAGCAGGTAGTTAAATTCAATGAGGAAAGGTGTATGGTCAGTATAACCAGGTGTTGTGGTTGTAAATTTTACTTGTTTAACAAAACGTGCTGTTTTCTTTAAAAATATATATTGTGATAAATCACTTAATCTAATTAAGTCATTCGCATCTGTAGGGTTTGGATAATTGATTAATTTATAAGTATTCTTCATATTAATATTTTTACTTACACTATATTTTTGTCGTTCAGCCTGTGCCTTTGTATAATAATTTGATAAATCAATATCCTGAGAGGATTTTCCAAAGATAGAACCATCTTTTCCAACATAAGTCATTTATATTAGATTAAAAATGATATCATAAAAATTTTCATTATTGTTGAGTTTAAATAATACATATAAACATAATTGACCACAACATTTAGAATTAATTTCTTGAACTTGAAATGTTTGATAAACACCATTCTGTAAGAATTGTATTACTTCAACAGGTGGTGGCATACCATAACTATCAAAATAATATTTATCCTGACTATTATGAATACAAACCCAATGAGAACCATTCTGTGTGTCTAAATTCATAATAATATTCATTGTATTCTTGGACAACTTTTTTAATTCATCTCTCATACAAATAACCACATTATCAATTTTTAGTGTTTTACAATACTTAGCTAGTTCTATATTTGACGTTGTATTCTTTCCAAATTGTTTAAACCATTTATCCATTTATTTATGAGAAAGATACAATCCATTACCCCGTTTAGTTAGTTTAACACCCGCTTGAGCGATAGAGGAAAGCATATCTCCAACTAACAATCTAGCTTTATCAGGTAGACTTTCAAGTTTTTGAGCAAAATCTACAATTACACCACTTCCACTAATTTGTTTCTCCAACTCCTTGTTATGTCTTTCCAATTCTTTTTGAGCTTTTAGTTGTGCCTTCCTTTCGTTAGCAGTTTTTATCGCTGCTGAAATACCACCAGTCAATGCTCCCGCCGCACTTAAACCAGCAAATAAAGGAATGAGAAATGGGAGAAATCCTCCTCTTGACTCGTCTATTGAATATTTCTTTAACATAGGTTTTGTCATTTTAATTTTAAGTGATCCAGCATCATTTAGTGTTTTCACCTGCTCTCTTGTGAGTAAAACATCAATTCTTACTGCTCCTTTTCTTTGAAATGTATTAACATTAATAATACAAGGCTTTTGATTTTGAATACAAGATGTTAATTTATCAAGATTGATTTGATTAACATATACCCCTACCATTTATTTATGAGAAAAAACCTATGTGATATTAATCATAACACCATTATCTGTATTAATCTGTAATTCTGTTTCCTCCAAAAGCAAACAATAAGCATCAACTTCTTCATTCTCTCCTCTTTCAATGTATAGAGAAGTATCCACTCTATTAGACTTTATAGTTTCCTTTTGAGAACTCAGGTCAATTGCGTAGATTGTATAAAGTTTTTGAAACGCAACCATATCCAAAATAGGTTCATTATTACCATTACTTTCACACACCTTTTGGTAGGACTTGTAGGCTTCCGCATAATCATTTTTTTCCCAATCAATTTCCAATCTATCTCGCGGATAAAATGTTCCATCAAGAGAAACCCGAAGTTGTTTCACCTTAGCATTATCACTCAGCGCATTATTCTTATTAGTACCCTCCTCTCCATCTGGTTTCTTAAAAATGAGCCAGAGGTATCGTGGCTTTCCTTCAAGAACACCCAAATTCCAGGTGTAGGTAGTGTGTTCCAGTTTAACGTGTTGACATCTTCTTTTAAGGTATGATACATTTAGCGGTTTCTTTGAGTTAAGTCTTCTATTTAACATCTCTTCCGTTTTAAGATTAGGAGTATATTCACTGATATACCAACACAAATCATTAATAACAAATTTATTATTTTCTCCAAAAGCATTTTCAACCCCAAAAAGCAACCTATTTACATTATCATTCCTTTGTAGTTGAAATCTAATTTTAAGCCCATACAAAACTTTATCATAATCACAAAATCCAAATATACCTTTCAGAGGTACTGCTACCGTAAAACTATTCTCTGCTTTTGTATCATCATTATACATTGACTTCCTTTGACTATAACCAGGGTCAGCATTTGTTCCCGTTGACATATCAGGAATAAAACCTTCAACAGCTCCCTTACCCATTCTATCACTAAACGAATATAGTGTAAATTTCATCATTTCAGATATAGCAGAGACATAATCAACCGCTTCAACCTCTTGTGTTCCAATATACAGGCGGACACTATCAAACATTTTCCAGAAGAAATCATTTACGAGTGTAGCATTAGTATTATTCGCAGCCTTAGTGAATTTAAATTTACACAGCAAGAAACTATCAGCTATATTCAAGTAAGTTTGTTGATTATTTATTTCAAAACTTTTTGTTCCGTTTGAATTCCAGTCTGTTCCTGTTATAGCATTTACCTTAAAATAGTCTTCCTTTTTAGTAGAGTTTGAAATGATAATCGTATCATCCAAATCATAGATACTATCAATCGCTTCCATACTTGTATTTATATAGCATTAAAATCGTTGAAACCCTGACCCAAGTATTTTAATGATTTTTTGTCGTTCTTGTGAAGATAGTTGAGTTTTACCTTTTTTAATTTCTTTGATTGCTTGTAATTTATGAGACTCCTTTTGAGCATCTTTTATACTCTTTATAGCACCCGCAACTGAGCCCACGGCTGAAGCAGTTGAACCAATTAGGTCTTTATGTTTAAGGATGGTTGAACCAATACCCATTAGAGTATCAATTATCCCATCTCCTTTATTTCTAAATTGATGTCCCACACCCCGTTGTCTCTTTGGTTTATAGTATCCTCTCCCAAGAAACATACCTTCACCCTTATAGTATGGTGAAAGGAACATCCCATCCCCTGTAATTATTTTATATTTTCCCAACTCGTGTTTTCTCACAATAACCATTATTTATTTATTGAAAAACTTCACGTAGGTGAATTCTGATGGATATAATTTCATCATTAAAGGATATCATACGATTATCTTGGTCGGTTATCCTAAAATTTACTCTGTATATGGTTTTTCCTGACACAGGTAAATAGACAAGATTTTTTGGTTCCATATTAAATTTATAACCAATCGGGGTTGAGTATGCGCTGAATGAAAATATTGTATTTGTGCTTATTCCATCGTTATAAGCACCATCAATCAAATCACAATGAATTAATACTGAATTTATACCGGAGGATATTTGAATGACATTATCACTGTAAGACGTCCCGTTAGTTTCAATCTTTTTAGAAGAGAACCCCAATAGCTCTCTGAACGAATTTTCAATCGTGAAATCAACTTTATAATTATTTTTAAGTTTAATAGTTGATTTTGAAGTGTGTTTTTGAATATCTATTACAATATTTTTTGGTTCATCACCTTTTTCTTTCATAAGGCGAGAGACTTCTGAAGATATTTGAGAAATCTCGTAAGCACCGGGTGAAACGGTTATAGTTTTATATCCACTTCCTGGATTATAACTAAACTTGTTGTTTTTCTCTGTGATATTAAAAAGGGTATTGTAAGTCTCCATTGACAACAAAGAAGCCTCATATTCTTTTTTGGGGTCAAGTTGTAGTGGGTAAGGGAATGAAGCTGTGTAATCACTCGTTGTGAAATTAAAACTAAGAATTGTGCTTCTCATCTTATTTAATATCTAATAAAATATCTTTGTATTGACATTTATTAATTATTTTCATATTCATCAACTGATCTAAAATGGCGGATGCTTCATTAAAACAATTGTTGTTTCCAGCCTTCTTACTACCTAACAACAATAATAACCTATTAACTAATTGTGATGGGTCATTTGGAAGAAAACTAACACCCGAACCAAGCTTACTTAAAGCATCAATAATATGTTTCTCCTTCTCATTCTTCTTACTTTTACCAGCAACAGAAACTCCATAATCAAGTGCGTTTAGCAACTCAATATACTCTCTATCTTCCTCTCTTTCCATATCAAGCGGTTCATCAAAATAAGGTGAATTAGAATGTCCATCTTTTGTTAGAAGAAACATTAATCTTGGGGTTAATTCAACATTTGGTTGGTCAGAACTTAAGAACACCAATTTATCATTAAATATCAATAACTTTTCTTTCACAAGATGGAACTGTGCTGGTTCTTCTGTTGGAATGAGACCTGCTCTGGTTTTTGAACCCTTCAAATATTCATTGTTTTGAAGAGCTTCTACAATATAATTGGAAAGTTTATTTACCTTCTCAAGATGTCGAAATAATCCTTCATCATCATATTCTAATTCTCCAAGTTCTTGCTCTGTCATTTGACTAAAATCTTTGAGCATTTGAAATTTTTTTGGAGTAAATTCTACCATGGGAACTGTAGGTGAAATCGTTTGTTGAGTTTTTAAAAGTGGTTTAAAAAATTTCTCTTGTTTTCTTTCAAAGGCTTCTTCACCAGTTAGTTTCTGTCTCCTTTTCTTCTTTATGTCTTCCTGTTGCTTTACAACTTTTGAAACCAACTCTTGATGTTCTTTAAACTTTCTTACTCTTTCTTCGGTATTCATTTTCTGTATTTATTTATTGAAAAATATCATTTAGTATCTCATCTTGTTTCACAACAATATATTTATATTTTCCAATCGTGTGTTTCATATTATTTTCAAATTCCTTCTTACTACGTAATGTAGAACAATTATCTCTCCAAAAATTATTTGTATCTATTGAATTTAACTTAAATAAAATAAAAGTATTAGCATTGTTTCTTATTGAGCGCCGAGGGAGTTGAAAATATGACTGACTAAGATAAATACAATTACAAGAAGAATGTCTCCCTCTTGTATAGTAGCTATCCATTACTGTTTGGTTTCTCTCATTAACACAATCATCAAAGATAACGAGGTTCTTTTTTGATTTATCTAAATCTTGAGGTGAAGGTATATCATCCGTATTATCACTGAGAATACAAGTTATGGGTTTTGGTTTTGATTTTGATTTCTGTGTATCACAAAATAATTGTATTATATCATCAATATTATAATCATTTAGTTTGTTTTGAAGTTTAAATAAACCGATAATGTCTTCCTTTTTAAGACCCGCATTAAAACCCTGTGAGAGTAGTTGATACTCAGGTTGAAAACTTGACTTTGTAAAAATTATTAAATTATCATAATCTAAAAAATTAGGACTAAGGAGCATCTTTAAAAGTAAACAGGTTTTTCCACATCCGCTTGAACCGACTATTAGACATCTCAATGAATTTGGAAGATTTTTATGGTTATTAAATTTTATCTTATTTTCCCAAACGGGTAAAAAATCATTCATTTATATATTTGGAAAACAAGTCATCCAACTTTTTTTGAGTTTTTTGAGAAACTCTATATTTTATCCTGAGTTCAGGTTTAATTTCAAAATAATCCATTATTTTGTTTATATAGTATCTTGTATTAACATTTCCATTAAAATTATTTTGAATAATAAATATCATTAAACCCTTATACATTTCCTCAATACAAATAGTCTCTTCCCTTGTAAGAAATGGTGTATTATCACCATAATACTTAACATTCATCTCTCTTATTAATCTTGTAAAGTAATTCATTTTTGGTTCTAATTTAAAAGAGTTATATATTTTTCTATATTTTTTGTTATCATTAATTAGAAGATAATCACAGAAAATACATTGTTTATATGCTTCTGATTCTGTATTAAGCCCCACTCTACCACAAGCCAGACAATTCTCTAATTTATCATATGGAGAGTCTGGAAATTCTAAATATCCTTCAGAATTTATCATATTTATAAAGTAAAATTATACTTAAAACAAAGTGCCTTTTTTAGAGGCTTTTTTAAAGATGAAACTGTGCTTAAAGTAAAACACCTTTGAGCTTTTCAACTCGTTTTATGTATATAACTTTACTTAAACTAAACGCAAATTTATTAGCTAATAAATACAATGTTTCAAAACACAAAAGACAAATTTCAATCAATCTCTACTTCGGTGGAAGATATAGAAAAATATGTCAAAGATGTTAAATTGAACAAAGATAAATATGGAAATTTTTGGATTAAACCCATAATGGAGAATAACATGTGTCCTTTTATTAAATTTACGGGACAAGCTATGTTAATTAATAACTCTATTAAAGTAAATTTGACAAAAGTTTCTCCACTACTACTAACAATTTACTCAAAGCTTGAAAAGGTCATTGATAAAGAAGCTTTGAAAATGAATGATAAGACCATCAACGATTCTAGAGGAAACATTTGTATATTCTTTAATAGACCCAAAGATGTGGGTGAAATTAATAATATGAATATTAGTGGTGAACTATCATTCCGTACTCTGATTATTAGAGATTATTTGAAAATAACATTTAATGTAGAAAATATTGTGGTTATTAGTTCTAATGAAAGAAAACATATAGATATTGATGGAAGTTTAATGGTATGTAAATGAGTGATATTAACAGTCAATACTCTGAGAGTTATTATACTGAGAGTCTAGGATCTGAAGATAGTTATGATACTAATAGTTTGTGTTCAAATGATAGTTATGAGAGTAGCTTTATTGATGACTCAGATAGTGAAATTGAAATTGATGAACTAGAGTATCTAAACTTTCTGGCTAATACATAGACGCTTTACTTTAAGTAAAGTTATATACATAAAACGAGTTGAAAAGCTCAAAGGTGTTTTACTTTAAGTAAAGCTATATACATAAAACGAGTTGAAAAGCTCAAAGGTGTTTTACTTTAAGTAAAGTTATATACATAAAACGAGTTGAAAAGCTCAAAGGTGTTTTACTTTAAGTAAAGTTATATACATAAAACGAGTTGAAAAGCTCAAAGGTGTTTTACTTTAAGCACAGTTTCATCTTTTAAAAAGCCTCTAAAAAGGCACTTTGTTTTAAGTATAATTTTACTATATAAATAAATATGATCAAAGCAACGTATTGTGATGTTTGTGAACAAGAATATAAACACTACAAAAGACACCTTAAAACTAACAAACACACATTTAATCTACTTCACCTACTATCTCCTATTCAGAAGGAAACAAAACACTGTTCTGCATGTAATAAAAATATCCTCAAGAAAGGCTTCGAAATACATCTTAAAACAATTCTACATTTATCAAATTTTATCACAACTAAAAACTCTGATGGCGCATTCAAAGAACATATTAAAATAAGAGTCTTTAACTTCAAACCTCCTGAACCAGAGTCTATAGTTGATGCTGTAGAAATAGTTAAACCTGCTGTTCAAACGTTGATTGAAAAAACACTAAAAGAAATGAAACCACTTAAATTTTATATGGGAGTAAAATTAGAAATGACAAAGGACGAAGGAGTTATAGATACACCATACATGAGAACTGAGCCACACTTTATATCTTCATATCAAGATTTTAAAACATCAGGAGTCTATGATGAACTTATTAAACAAGAGCAAGATGTGGATAATTCAATCGTAGGAAGTGGATTCAATATAGGAAAAATTATTTACATAGACATTCATATTCTTAAATCAGATCCTCTAAAAGCTTCTTCCTACATTGATTTACCCAGTGTTATCAAAAATAGAAAAGCAGTTATCAATATCAAAAATAAAGACAATAAATGTTTTCTCTGGTCTATTCTAGCACACTTACATCCTCCACATTTTCATGATGAAAGAGTATCTCATTATAAAAAATATGAGAATACATTAAATACGAAAGATCTAAAGTTTCCGATGGCTTTAAATGATATTCCTAAATTTGAAAAGATAAATAATTTATCAGTTAATGTTTATGGTCTAACAGAAACAAACAGCATTCAGGTTTTAAAGCTTTCTGACAATTGTAAACAAACTCATATTAATCTTCTATATTTTAATTCAGAGGAAAATTCACATTATACATACATTAAAGATATTGCTAAATTAATAAAACCACAAGTATGTAAAAGAACAAATAAAATATATATTTGTTTGCGTTGTCTTAACTTCTTCCATACACAAGAAAGATTAGATAAACATTCAAATTATTGTGGTGAACATAAATCAACGGTAATCAATATGCCTAAAGAAGGCTCAAATATCACATTCAAAGATGAAAAGAAAAAGATCAAACATCCATTTGTTATATATGCTGATTTTGAAAGTATTCTAGAAAAAATAGATACTGCTTCTCCAGATCCAAAAGATTCATACACAAATAAATATCAAAAACATACTCCTTGCGGTTTTTGTTATTATATCAAATCATCCGTTGGTGATAAATATAACAAGTTAGAGGAGTATAGAGGCTCAAATACCCCAGATGAGTTTGTGAAACGACTAGAAAAAGACTGTGTCCGATTAACCAAGATAATGAGAGAAACTAATAAACCAATGTCCTTGACGAGTGAACAGAAAAGGGAATTTAGAAAAAACAATGTTTGTCATATTTGTGAGGAAAAAATTGGTGAAGGTCTAAAGGTTAGAGATCATTGTCATCTCACTGGTAAATATAGAGGTCCAGCTCATCAAAGTTGTAATATTAATTATCAACTCCCCTCTTTCATTCCTGTCTTTCTTCATAACAATGCTCATTATGATACGCATCTATTTATTAATGAACTTTCAAAGACATCTGGACACATTTCAGCAATTCCTAACACAGATCAGAAATACATTTCATTCACAAAAACAATTCACACATCTCCTATTACTCATATCAGATTTCTTGATACATTTAAATTCATGGCAAGTCCATTGGCTAACTTGGTTCAAAATCTAAAAGAGTTTCCATGTCTTTCAGAGTATTTTTCAGATAAAGATTTTCTAACACAAAAGGGAATTTACCCCTATGACTATATGGACTCATTTGAGAGATTCAATGAAACACAACTTCCTTTAAAAGAAAATTTCGATAACAAATTAAACAACAGTCATATATCTGATAAAGATTATGTACACGCACAAAATGTTTGGGAAAAATATAACATCAAGAATCTTGGTGAGTATCACGATTTGTATCTCAAAACTGATGTGCTTTTATTGGCCGATGTATTTGAAGCCTTTAGATCTGTTTGTCGCACTGGATATGGATTAGATCCTGCTCACTACTACACAGCACCTGGATTGGCTTGGAGCGCGATGTTGAAAATGACAAAACAAGATTTGGATTTGATAACCGATGTCGATATGCTTTTGATGATTGAAAAGGCAAAAAGAGGTGGAATTTCACAAGTCTGCTCGAGCAGATACGCAAAAGCAAATAACAAATATCTTCCAAATTATGATTCAACGAAAGAGAGTTCTTACTTGATGTACTATGACGCAAACAACCTGTATGGCTGGGCAATGTCTCAAGCTCTTCCTTATGGGAAACTAAGATGGGTAAAGGAAAAAGACTACACAAAGGTTTTACAAGATGTATGTATCTCTACACAAAAACAATTGGATGATTCAAAGGTTGGTTATTATTTTGAGGTCGATTTAAAATATCCTGAAGAACTTCATATCAAACATAAAGATCTTCCATTTGCTTGTGAGAAAGAAAGTCCAAAGAAAGAATGGTTGAGTGATTATCAACGATCGTTTGATATAGGTGAATCAACAGAAAAATTACTTACTACATTATATAACAAGAAAAATTATGTACTACACCAAAGAAATTTGCGACAATATTTATCAAAAGGTCTAAGAGTAGAGAAGATCCACAGGGTTCTAAAGTTCAATCAAAGTCATTGGTTAAAGGGGTACATTGATTTTAATACACAAAGAAGAACAGAGTCAAAAACAGATTTTGAGAAAGACTTTTATAAATTGATGAATAATGCGGTCTTTGGTAAGACCATGGAGAATGTGAGGAAAAGACAAAATATCAGACTAGCAACATCTTGGGAACAAGCATCAAAATTAATTAATAGACCGAGTTTTACTAGAGCTGAGGTCTTTACTGAGAACTTTTGTGCGATCCATTTGGTTAAAGAGAGTATTGAAATGGACAAACCTATTTACATTGGAACATCAATTCTTGACTTGTCAAAGTCATTAATGTATGATTACTTTTATATTAATCTAAAATCAAAGTATAAGGATAATGTGTCATTGTTGTATATGGATACTGATAGTTTTATTTTGAAAATTAATACTGATGATGTTTATTCAGACATGAAAAAGGACATTAATATCTATGATACAAGTAATTACAGTCCAGAGAGTGAGTTGTTCTCTTCTAAAAATAAAAAGGTGATTGGAAAGTTCAAGGATGAATTGGGAGGAAATGTTATGAGTGAATTTGTGGGATTGAGGTCGAAGGCTTATGCTTATAAATACATTGTGAATAACGTTGAAAAGACTGATAAGAAGTTAAAAGGTATAAAGAAAAATGTCATTAAAGAAACAATAAACTTTAAGGATTATTATAACTGTTTAACAACAAAGAAAGAAGAGTTTAGAAAGATTAATGGAATAAGAAGTTATAAACATCAATTATATTCAGAAGAGGTGAATAAGAAAGCATTGGGGGCTTTTGATGATAAGAGGTTTATTTTAGAAAATGGAATTGATAGTCTCCCTTATGGTTATATAAGTATATAAATGATAAGATATATAAGTGATAAGATATATAAGTGATAAGATATATAAGTGATAAGATATAAGTGATAAGATATATGTGATAAGATATATAAGTGATAAGATGTATATATATAAGTGATAAGTTAAAAAGGGGGGTTAGGGATTTTAACGGGCTACCGCCACCTTTTTTACTATTATATAAATGATAGAACCAAGTATCAACCAGACTAAAGAGTGGAGGTGTAATCAACCTTGGTATATAAATGGAAAACATAACGAATGTGAAAAATATCAGATTCAAGAGGTTGAGCGAATCACTGGTCAGAAGGTTCTCAAGACGGATAAACGTATTCATTTGTTAAGTGGGGTAATGGAGGGCGGGAAGAAAAATATATTAGAGTGGAGTGAGAACATTAATGGTTATCAATCGGATAATAAATATTATAATTTTAAAATGGTATGTGGGAGAGGTGGAGGTCAAACAAGAACCCTCCGTGAAACATACCACTTTATACTTTCACAACAAAAGGTTAAGGAACCTGTATACTTTATAAATATACTTGATGGGGATGAGTTCTATAGGAGAATGGAACTCTTAAAAAAGTTAGAAAGAGATAATATATTTATAGGCTCATTAGTAGAGTGGTCTAAGGAACTACATTAAGGGGCTAGTGGGGGGAATAGGGTAAAAATTACATGGAAGTGAGAATGATCATAGGTTCATAAGGCTAGAAGGATTATAGGTTCATAAAGGAAGAAAATCATAGGTTCATAAGGCGAGAAGGATCATAGGTTCATAAGGTGAGAAGGATTATAGGTTCATAAGGCAAGAAGGATTATAGGTTCATAAGGTGAGAAGGATTATAGGTTCATAGAGGGAGAAATAGAGGTGTTTATGATTTTTTTAAAAACAGGGGGGTAAATGACATTAGATAGGGATTTCCCATGTTAAACGGAGGTGTCCCAGAAGCAACATTTATCACCTACTCACAAGTGCGAAAAGTGGTTTTTCAACACTAACACAAGTGCGTAAAGTGTTTTTTCAACACTAACACAAGTGCGAAAAGTGGTTTTTCCACACTAATACAAGTGCAAAAGTGGTTTCCTGCACCAACACAAGTGCGAAAAGTGGTTTTTCAACACTAACACAAGCACGAAAAGTGGTTTTTCAACACTATCACAAGTGCAAAAAGTGTTTTTTCCACACTAATACAAGTGCAAAAGTGGTTTCCTGCACCAACACAAGTGCGAAAAGTGGTTTTTCAACACTATCACAAGTGCGAAAAGTGGTTTTTCAACACTAACACAAGTGCGAAAAGTGGTTTTTTCCACTCTAATACAAGTGCAAAAGTGGTTTGCTGCACCAACACAAGTGCGAAAAGTGGTTTTTCAACACTAACACAAGTGTGAAAAGTGGTTTTTCAACACTAACACAAGTGCGAAAAGTGGTTTTTTCCACTCTAATGCAAGTGCAAAAGTGGTTTCCTGCACCAACACAAGTGCGAAAAGTGGTTTTTCAACACTAACACAAGTGCGAAAAGTGGTTTTTCAACACTAACACAAGTGCGAAAAGTGGTTTTTCCACACTAATACAAGTGCAAAAGTGGTTTCCTGCACCAACACAAGTGCGAAAAGTGGTTTTTCAACACTAACACAAGTGCGAAAAGTGGTTTTTCAACACTAACACAAGTGCAAAAAGTGTTTTTACCACACTAATGCAAGTGCAAAAGTGGTTTCCTGCATCAACACAAGTGCGAAAAGTGCTTTTTCAACACTAACACAAGTGCAAAAAGTGGTTTTTCAACACTAACACAAGTGCGAAAAGTGGTTTTTCAACACTAACACAAGTGCGAAAAGTGGTTTTTCCACACTAATACAAGTGCAAAAGTGGTTTCCTGCACCAACACAAGTGCGAAAAGTGGTTTTTCAACACTAACACAAGTGCGAAAAGTGGTTTTACAACACTAGCACAAGTGCGAAAAGTGGTTTTTCAACACTATCACTCGTGCAAAAAGTGTTTTTTCCACACTAATACAAGTGCAAAAGTGGTTTCCTGCATCAACACAAGTGCGAAAAGTGGTTTTTCAACACTAACACAAGTGCGAAAAGTGGTTTTTCAACACTAACACAAGTGCGAGAAGTGGTTTTTTCCACACTAATGCAAGTGCAAAAGTGGTTTCCTGCACCAACACAAGTGCGAAAAGTGGTTTTTCAACACTAACACAAGTGCGAAAAGTGGTTTTTCAACACTAACACAAGTGCGAAAAGTGGTTTTTCCACACTAATACAAGTGCAAAAGTGGTTTCCTGCACCAACACAAGTGCGAAAAGTGGTTTTTCAACACTAACACAATTGCGAAAAGTGGTTTTTCAACACTATCACAAGTGCAAAAAGTGTTTTTTCCACACTAATACAAGTGCAAAAGTGGTTTCCTGCACCAAGACAAGTGCGAAAAGTGGTTTTTCAACACTAACACAAGTGCGAAAAGTGGTTTTTCAACACTAACACAAGTGCAAAAAGTGGTTTTTCAACACTAACACAAGTGCGAAAAGTGGTTTTTCAACACTAACACAAGTGCGAAAAGTGGTTTTTCCACACTAATACAAGTGCAAAAGTGGTTTCCTGCACCAACACAAGTGCGAAAAGTGGTTTTTCAACACTAACACAAGTGCGAAAAGTGGTTTTACAACACTAGCACAAGTGCGAAAAGTGGTTTTTCAACACTATCACTCGTGCAAAAAGTGTTTTTTCCACACTAATACAAGTGCAAAAGTGGTTTCCTGCATCAACACAAGTGCGAAAAGTGGTTTTTCAACACTAACACAAGTGCGAAAAGTGGTTTTTCAACACTAACACAAGTGCGAGAAGTGGTTTTTTCCACACTAATGCAAGTGCAAAAGTGGTTTCCTGCACCAACACAAGTGCGAAAAGTGGTTTTTCAACACTAACACAAGTGCGAAAAGTGGTTTTTCAACACTAACACAAGTGCGAAAAGTGGTTTTTCCACACTAATACAAGTGCAAAAGTGGTTTCCTGCACCAACACAAGTGCGAAAAGTGGTTTTTCAACACTAACACAATTGCGAAAAGTGGTTTTTCAACACTATCACAAGTGCAAAAATTGTTTTTTCCACACTAATACAAGTGCAAAAGTGGTTTCCTGCACCAAGACAAGTGCGAAAAGTGGTTTTTCAACACTAACACAAGTGCGAAAAGTGGTTTTTCTACACTAACACAAGTGCGAAAAGTGGTTTTTCCACACTAATGCAAGTGCAAAAGTGGTTTCCTGCACCAACACAAGTGCGAAAAGTGGTTTTTCAACACGAACACAAGTGCGAAAAGTGGTTTTTCAACACTATCACAAGTGCAAAAAGTGTTTTTTCCACACTAATACAAGTGCAAAAGTGGTTTCCTGCACCAACACAAGTGCGAAAAGTGGTTTTTCAACACTAACACAAGTGCGAAAAGTGGTTTTTCAACACTAACACAAGTTCGAAAAGTGGTTTTTCAACACTAACACAAGTGCGAAAAGTGGTTTTTCCACACTAATACAAGTGCAAAAGTGGTTTCCTGCACCAACACAAGTGTGAAAAGTGGTTTTTCAACACTAACACAAGTGTGAAAAGTGGTTTTTCAACACTAACACAAGTGCAAAAGTGGTTTCCTGCACCAACACAAGTGCGAAAAGTGGTTTTTCAACACTAACACAAGCACGAAAAGTGGTTTTTCAACACTATCACAAGTGCAAAAAGTGTTTTTTCCACACTAATACAAGTGCAAAAGTGGTTTCCTGCACCAACACAAGTGCGAAAAGTGGTTTTTCAACACTATCACAAGTGCGAAAAGTGGTTTTTCAACACTAACACAAGTGCGAAAAGTGGTTTTTTCCACTCTAATACAAGTGCAAAAGTGGTTTGCTGCACCAACACAAGTGCGAAAAGTGGTTTTTCAACACTAACACAAGTGTGAAAAGTGGTTTTTCAACACTAACACAAGTGCGAAAAGTGGTTTTTTCCACTCTAATGCAAGTGCAAAAGTGGTTTCCTCCACCAACACAAGTGCGAAAAGTGGTTTTTCAACACTAACACAAGTGCGAAAAGTGGTTTTTCAACACTAACACAAGTGCGAAAAGTGGTTTTTCCACACTAATACAAGTGCAAAAGTGGTTTCCTGCACCAACACAAGTGCGAAAAGTGGTTTTTCAACACTAACATAAGTGCAAAAAGTGTTTTTACCACACTAATGCAAGTGAAAAAGTGGTTTCCTGCATCAACACAAGTGCGAAAAGTGCTTTTTCAACACTAACACAAGTGCAAAAAGTGGTTTTTCAACACTAACACAAGTGCGAAAAGTGGTTTTTCAACACTAACACAAGTGCGAAAAGTGGTTTTTCCACACTAATACAAGTGCAAAAGTGGTTTCCTGCACCAACACAAGTGCGAAAAGTGGTTTTTCAACACTAACACAAGTGCGAAAAGTGGTTTTACAACACTAGCACAAGTGCGAAAAGTGGTTTTTCAACACTATCACTCGTGCAAAAAGTGTTTTTTCCACACTAATACAAGTGCAAAAGTGGTTTCCTGCATCAACACAAGTGCGAAAAGTGGTTTTTCAACACTAACACAAGTGCGAAAAGTGGTTTTTCAACACTAACACAAGTGCGAGAAGTGGTTTTTTCCACACTAATGCAAGTGCAAAAGTGGTTTCCTGCACCAACACAAGTGCGAAAAGTGGTTTTTCAACACTAACACAAGTGCGAAAAGTGGTTTTTCAACACTAACACAAGTGCGAAAAGTGGTTTTTCCACACTAATACAAGTGCAAAAGTGGTTTCCTGCACCAACACAAGTGCGAAAAGTGGTTTTTCAACACTAACACAATTGCGAAAAGTGGTTTTTCAACACTATCACAAGTGCAAAAATTGTTTTTTCCACACTAATACAAGTGCAAAAGTGGTTTCCTGCACCAAGACAAGTGCGAAAAGTGGTTTTTCAACACTAACACAAGTGCGAAAAGTGGTTTTTCTACACTAACACAAGTGCGAAAAGTGGTTTTTCCACACTAATGCAAGTGCAAAAGTGGTTTCCTGCACCAACACAAGTGCGAAAAGTGGTTTTTCAACACGAACACAAGTGCGAAAAGTGGTTTTTCAACACTATCACAAGTGCAAAAAGTGTTTTTTCCACACTAATACAAGTGCAAAAGTGGTTTCCTGCACCAACACAAGTGCGAAAAGTGGTTTTTCAACACTAACACAAGTGCGAAAAGTGGTTTTTCAACACTAACACAAGTTCGAAAAGTGGTTTTTCAACACTAACACAAGTGCGAAAAGTGGTTTTTCCACACTAATACAAGTGCAAAAGTGGTTTCCTGCACCAACACAAGTGTGAAAAGTGGTTTTTCAACACTAACACAAGTGCGAAAAGTGGTTTTTCAACACTAACACAAGTGCAAAAAGTGGTTTCCTGCACCAAGACAAGTGCGAAAAGTGGTTTTTCAACACTAACACAAGTGCGAAAAGTGGTTTTTCTACACTAACACAAGTGCGAAAAGTGGTTTTTCCACACTAATGCAAGTGCAAAAGTGGTTTCCTGCACCAACACAAGTGCGAAAAGTGGTTTTTCAACACGAACACAAGTGCGAAAAGTGGTTTTTCAACACTATCACAAGTGCAAAAAGTGTTTTTTCCACACTAATACAAGTGCAAAAGTGGTTTCCTGCACCAACACAAGTGCGAAAAGTGGTTTTTCAACACTAACACAAGTGCGAAAAGTGGTTTTTCAACACTAACACAAGTTCGAAAAGTGGTTTTTCAACACTAACACAAGTGTGAAAAGTGGTTTTTCCACACTAATACAAGTGCAAAAGTGGTTTCCTGCACCAACACAAGTGTGAAAAGTGGTTTTTCAACACTAACACAAGTGCGAAAAGTGGTTTTTCAACACTAACACAAGTGCAAAAAGTGGTTTTTCAACACTAACACAATTGCGAAAAGTGGTTTTTCAACACTATCACAAGTGCAAAAAGTGTTTTTTCCACACTAATACAAGTGCAAAAGTGGTTTCCTGCACCAAGACAAGTGCGAAAAGTGGTTTTTCAACACTAACACAAGTGCGAAAAGTGGTTTTTCTACACTAACACAAGTGCGAAAAGTGGTTTTTCCACACTAATGCAAGTGCAAAAGTGGTTTCCTGCACCAACACAAGTGCGAAAAGTGGTTTTTCAACACGAACACAAGTGCGAAAAGTGGTTTTTCAACACTATCACAAGTGCAAAAAGTGTTTTTTCCACACTAATACAAGTGCAAAAGTGGTTTCCTGCACCAACACAAGTGCGAAAAGTGGTTTTTCAACACTAACACAAGTGCGAAAAGTGGTTTTTCAACACTAACACAAGTTCGAAAAGTGGTTTTTCAACACTAACACAAGTGCGAAAAGTGTTTTTTCCACACTAATACAAGTGCAAAAGTGGTTTCCTGCACCAACACAAGTGTGAAAAGTGGTTTTTCAACACTAACACAAGTGCGAAAAGTGGTTTTTCAACACTAACACAAGTGCAAAAAGTGGTTTTTCAACACTAACACAAGTGCGAAAAGTGGTTTTTCCACACTAATACAAGTGCAAAAGTGGTTTCCTGCACCAACACAAGTGTGAAAAGTGGTTTTTCAACACTAACACAAGTACGAAAAGTGGTTTTTCAACACTATCACAAGTGCAAAAAGTGTTTTTTCCACACTAATACAAGTGCAAAAGTGGTTTCCTGCACCAACACAAGTGCGAAAAGTGGTTTTTCAACACTAACACAAGTGCGAAAAGTGGTTTTTCAACACTAATACAAGCGCGAAAAGTGGTTTTTTCCACACTAATACAAGTGCAAAAGTGGTTTCCTGCACCAACACAAGTGCGAAAAGTGGTTTTTCAACACTAACACAAGTGCGAAAAGTGGTTTTTCAACACTATCACAAGTGCAAAAAGTGTTTTTTCCACACTAATACAAGTGCAAAAGTGGTTTCCTGCACCAACACAAGTGCGAAAAGTGGTTTTTCAACAATAACAAAAGTGCGAAAAGTGGTTTTTCAACACTAACACAAGTGCGAAAAGTGGTTTTTCAACACTAACACAAGTGCGAAAAGTGGTTTTCCACACTAATACAAGTGCAAAAGTGGTTTCCTGCACCAACACAAGTGCGAAAAGTGGTTTTTCAACACTAACACAAGTGCGAAAAGTGGTTTTACAACACTAACACAAGTGCGAAAAGTGGTTTTTTCCACTCTAATACAAGTGCAAAAGTGGTTTCCTGCACCAACACAAGTGCGAAAAGTGGTTTTTCAACACTAACACAAGTGCGAAAAGTGGTTTTTCAACACTAACACAAGTGCGAAAAGTGGTTTTTCAACACTAACACAAGTGCAAAAAGTGTTTTTTCCACACTAATACAAGTGCAAAAGTGGTTTCCTGCACCAACACAAGTGCGAAAAGTGGTTTTTCAACACTAAAACAAGTGCGTAAAGTGTTTTTTCAACACTATCACAAGTGCAAAAAGTGGTTTTTCCACACTAATACAAGTGCAAAAGTGGTTTCCTGCACCAACACAAGTGCGAAAAGTGGTTTTTCAACACTAACACAAGTGCGAAAAGTGGTTTTTCAACACTAATACAAGCGCGAAAAGTGGTTTTTTCCACACTAATACAAGTGCAAAAGTGGTTTCCTGCACCAACACAAGTGCGAAAAGTGGTTTTTCAACACTAACACAAGTGCGAAAAGTGGTTTTTCAACACTATCACAAGTGCAAAAAGTGTTTTTTCCACACTAATACAAGTGCAAAAGTGGTTTCCTGCACCAACACAAGTGCGAAAAGTGGTTTTTCAACAATAACAAAAGTGCGAAAAGTGGTTTTTCAACACTAACACAAGTGCGAAAAGTGGTTTTTCAACACTAACACAAGTGCGAAAAGTGGTTTTCCACACTAATACAAGTGCAAAAGTGGTTTCCTGCACCAACACAAGTGCGAAAAGTGGTTTTTCAACACTAACACAAGTGCGAAAAGTGGTTTTACAACACTAACACAAGTGCGAAAAGTGGTTTTTTCCACTCTAATACAAGTGCAAAAGTGGTTTCCTGCACCAACACAAGTGCGAAAAGTGGTTTTTCAACACTAACACAAGTGCGAAAAGTGGTTTTTCAACACTAACACAAGTGCGAAAAGTGGTTTTTCAACACTAACACAAGTGCAAAAAGTGTTTTTTCCACACTAATACAAGTGCAAAAGTGGTTTCCTGCACCAACACAAGTGCGAAAAGTGGTTTTTCAACACTAACACAAGTGCGTAAAGTGTTTTTTCAACACTAACACAAGTGCGAAAAGTGGTTTTTCCACACTAATACAAGTGCAAAAGTGGTTTCCTGCACCAACACAAGTGCGAAAAGTGGTTTTTCAACACTAACACAAGCACGAAAAGTGGTTTTTCAACACTATCATAAGTGCAAAAAGTGGTTTTTCAACACTAACACAAGTGCGAAAAGTGGTTTTTCAACACTAACACAAGTGCAAAAGTGGTTTCCTGCACCAACACAAGTGCGAAAAGTGGTTTTTCAACACTAACACAAGTGCGAAAAGTGGTTTTTCAACACTAACACAAGTGCGAAAAGTGGTTTTTCAACACTAACACAAGTGCAAAAAGTGTTTTTTCCACACTAATACAAGTGCAAAAGTGGTTTCCTGCACCAACACAAGTGCGAAAAGTGGTTTTTCAACACTAACACAAGTGCGTAAAGTGTTTTTTCAACACTAACACAAGTGCGAAAAGTGTTTTTTTCCACACTAATACAAGTGCAAAAGTGGTTTCCTGCACCAACACAAGTGCGAAAAGTGGTTTTTCAACAATAACAAAAGTGCGAAAAGTGGTTTTTCAACACTAACACAAGTGCGAAAAGTGGTTTTTCAACACTAACACAAGTGCGAAAAGTGGTTTTCCACACTAATACAAGTGCAAAAGTGGTTTCCTGCACCAACACAAGTGCGAAAAGTGGTTTTTCAACACTAACACAAGTGCGAAAAGTGGTTTTACAACACTAACACAAGTGCGAAAAGTGGTTTTTTCCACTCTAATACAAGTGCAAAAGTGGTTTCCTGCACCAACACAAGTGCGAAAAGTGGTTTTTCAACACTAACACAAGTGCGAAAAGTGGTTTTTCAACACTAACACAAGTGCGAAAAGTGGTTTTTCAACACTAACACAAGTGCAAAAAGTGTTTTTTCCACACTAATACAAGTGCAAAAGTGGTTTCCTGCACCAACACAAGTGCGAAAAGTGGTTTTTCAACACTAACACAAGTGCGTAAAGTGTTTTTTCAACACTAACACAAGTGCGAAAAGTGGTTTTTCCACACTAATACAAGTGCAAAAGTGGTTTCCTGCACCAACACAAGTGCGAAAAGTGGTTTTTCAACACTAACACAAGCACGAAAAGTGGTTTTTCAACACTATCATAAGTGCAAAAAGTGTTTTTTCCACACTAATACAAGTGCAAAAGTGGTTTCCTGCACCAACACAAGTGCGAAAAGTGGTTTTTCAACACTATCACAAGTGCGAAAAGTGGTTTTTCAACACTAACACAAGTGCGAAAAGTGGTTTTTTCCACTCTAATACAAGTGCAAAAGTGGTTTGCTGCACCAACACAAGTGCGAAAAGTGGTTTTTCAACACTAACACAAGTGTGAAAAGTGGTTTTTCAACACTAACACAAGTGCGAAAAGTGGTTTTTTCCACTCTAATGCAAGTGCAAAAGTGGTTTCCTGCACCAACACAAGTGCGAAAAGTGGTTTTTCAACACTAACACAAGTGCGAAAAGTGGTTTTTCAACACTAACACAAGTGCGAAAAGTGGTTTTTCCACACTAATGCAAGTGCAAAAGTGGTTTCCTGCACCAACACAAGTGCGAAAAGTGGTTTTTCAACACTAACACAAGTGCGAAAAGTGGTTTTTCAACACGAACACAAGTGCAAAAAGTGTTTTTACCACACTAATGCAAGTGCAAAAGTGGTTTCCTGCATCAACACAAGTGCGAAAAGTGCTTTTTCAACACTAACACAAGTGCAAAAAGTGGTTTTTCAACACTAACACAAGTGCGAAAAGTGGTTTTTCAACACTAACACAAGTGCGAAAAGTGGTTTTTCCACACTAATACAAGTGCAAAAGTGGTTTCCTGCACCAACACAAGTGCGAAAAGTGGTTTTTCAACACTAACACAAGTGCGAAAAGTGGTTTTACAACACTAGCACAAGTGCGAAAAGTGGTTTTTCAACACTATCACTCGTGCAAAAAGTGTTTTTTCCACACTAATACAAGTGCAAAAGTGGTTTCCTGCATCAACACAAGTGCGAAAAGTGGTTTTTCAACACTAACACAAGTGCGAAAAGTGGTTTTTCAACACTAACACAAGTGCGAGAAGTGGTTTTTTCCACACTAATGCAAGTGCAAAAGTGGTTTCCTGCACCAACACAAGTGCGAAAAGTGGTTTTTCAACACTAACACAAGTGCGAAAAGTGGTTTTTCAACACTAACACAAGTGCGAAAAGTGGTTTTTCCACACTAATACAAGTGCAAAAGTGGTTTCCTGCACCAACACAAGTGCGAAAAGTGGTTTTTCAACACTAACACAATTGCGAAAAGTGGTTTTTCAACACTATCACAAGTGCAAAAAGTGTTTTTTCCACACTAATACAAGTGCAAAAGTGGTTTCCTGCACCAAGACAAGTGCGAAAAGTGGTTTTTCAACACTAACACAAGTGCGAAAAGTGTTTTTTCTACACTAACACAAGTGCGAAAAGTGGTTTTTCCACACTAATGCAAGTGCAAAAGTGGTTTCCTGCACCAACACAAGTGCGAAAAGTGGTTTTTCAACACGAACACAAGTGCGAAAAGTGGTTTTTCAACACTATCACAAGTGCAAAAAGTGTTTTTTCCACACTAATACAAGTGCAAAAGTGGTTTCCTGCACCAACACAAGTGCGAAAAGTGGTTTTTCAACACTAACACAAGTGCGAAAAGTGGTTTTTCAACACTAACACAAGTTCGAAAAGTGGTTTTTCAACACTAACACAAGTGCGAAAAGTGGTTTTTCCACACTAATACAAGTGCAAAAGTGGTTTCCTGCACCAACACAAGTGTGAAAAGTGGTTTTTCAACACTAACACAAGTGCGAAAAGTGGATTTTCAACACTAACACAAGTGCAAAAAGTGGTTTTTCAACACTAACACAACTGCGAAAAGTGGTTTTCCACACTAATACAAGTGCAAAAGTGGTTTCCTGCACCAACACAAGTGTGAAAAGTGGTTTTTCAACACTAACACAAGTACGAAAAGTGGTTTTTCAACACTATCACAAGTGCAAAAAGTGTTTTTTCCACACTAATACAAGTGCAAAAGTGGTTTCCTGCACCAACACAAGTGCGAAAAGTGGTTTTTCAACACTAATACAAGCGCGAAAAGTGGTTTTTTCCACACTAATACAAGTGCAAAAGTGGTTTCCTTCACCAACACAAGTGCGAAAAGTGGTTTTTCAACACTAACACAAGTGCGAAAAGTGGTTTTTCAACACTAACACAAGTGCGAAAAGTGGTTTTTCCACACTAATACAAGTGCAAAAGTGGTTTCCTGCACCAACACAAGTGCGAAAAGTGGTTTTTCAATACTAACACAAGTGCGAAAAGTGGTTTTTCAACACTAACACAAGTGCAAAAAGTGTTTTTACCACACTAATGCAAGTGCAAAAGTGGTTTCCTGCATCAACACAAGTACGAAAAGTGCTTTTTCAACACTAACACAAGTGCAAAAAGTGGTTTTTCAACACTAACACAAGTGCGAAAAGTGGTTTTTCAACACTAACACAAGTGCGAAAAGTGGTTTTTCAACACTAACACAAGTTCGAAAAGTGGTTTTTCAACACTAACACAAGTGCGAAAAGTGGTTTTTCCACACTAATACAAGTGCAAAAGTGGTTTCCTGCACCAACACAAGTGTGAAAAGTGGTTTTTCAACACTAACACAAGTGCGAAAAGTGGTTTTTCAACACTAACACAAGTGCAAAAAGTGGTTTTTCAACACTAACACAAGTGCGAAAAGTGGTTTTTCCACACTAATACAAGTGCAAAAGTGGTTTCCTGCACCAACACAAGTGTGAAAAGTGGTTTTTCAACACTAACACAAGTACGAAAAGTGGTTTTTCAACACTATCACAAGTGCAAAAAGTGTTTTTTCCACACTAATACAAGTGCAAAAGTGGTTTCCTGCACCAACACAAGTGCGAAAAGTGGTTTTTCAACACTAATACAAGCGCGAAAAGTGGTTTTTTCCACACTAATACAAGTGCAAAAGTGGTTTCCTGCACCAACACAAGTGCGAAAAGTGGTTTTTCAACACTAACACAAGTGCGAAAAGTGGTTTTTCAACACTAACACAAGTGCGAAAAGTGCTTTTTCCACACTAATACAAGTGCAAAAGTGGTTTCCTGCACCAACACAAGTGCGAAAAGTGGTTTTTCAATACTAACACAAGTGCGAAAAGTGGTTTTTCAACACTAACACAAGTGCAAAAAGTGTTTTTACCACACTAATGCAAGTGCAAAAGTGGTTTCCTGCATCAACACAAGTGCGAAAAGTGCTTTTTCAACACTAACACAAGTGCAAAAAGTGGTTTTTCAACACTAACACAAGTGCGAAAAGTGGTTTTTCAACACTAACACAAGTGCGAAAAGTGGTTTTTCCACACTAATACAAGTGCAAAAGTGGTTTCCTGCACCAACACAAGTGCGAAAAGTGGTTTTTCAACACTAACACAAGTGCGAAAAATGGTTTTACAACACTAGCACAAGTGCGAAAAGTGGTTTTTCAACACTATCACTCGTGCAAAAAGTGTTTTTTCCACACTAATACAAGTGCAAAAGTGGTTTCCTGCATCAACACAAGTGCGAAAAGTGGTTTTTCAACACTAACACAAGTGCGAAAAGTGGTTTTTCAACACTAACACAAGTGCGAGAAGTGGTTTTTTCCACACTAATGCAAGTGCAAAAGTGGTTTCCTGCACCAACACAAGTGCGAAAAGTGGTTTTTCAACACTAACACAAGTGCGAAAAGTGGTTTTTCAACACTAACACAAGTGCGAAAAGTGGTTTTTCCACACTAATACAAGTGCAAAAGTGGTTTCCTGCACCAACACAAGTGCGAAAAGTGGTTTTTCAACACTAACACAATTGCGAAAAGTGGTTTTTCAACACTATCACAAGTGCAAAAAGTGTTTTTTCCACACTAATACAAGTGCAAAAGTGGTTTCCTGCACCAAGACAAGTGCGAAAAGTGGTTTTTCAACACTAACACAAGTGCGAAAAGTGGTTTTTCTACACTAACACAAGTGCGAAAAGTGGTTTTTCCACACTAATGCAAGTGCAAAAGTGGTTTCCTGCACCAACACAAGTGCGAAAAGTGGTTTTTCAACACGAACACAAGTGCGAAAAGTGGTTTTTCAACACTATCACAAGTGCAAAAAGTGTTTTTTCCACACTAATACAAGTGCAAAAGTGGTTTCCTGCACCAACACAAGTGCGAAAAGTGGTTTTTCAACACTAACACAAGTGCGAAAAGTGGTTTTTCAACACTAACACAAGTTCGAAAAGTGGTTTTTCAACACTAACACAAGTGCGAAAAGTGGTTTTTCCACACTAATACAAGTGCAAAAGTGGTTTCCTGCACCAACACAAGTGTGAAAAGTGGTTTTTCAACACTAACACAAGTGCGAAAAGTGGTTTTTCAACACTAACACAAGTGCAAAAAGTGGTTTCCTGCACCAAGACAAGTGCGAAAAGTGGTTTTTCAACACTAACACAAGTGCGAAAAGTGGTTTTTCTACACTAACACAAGTGCGAAAAGTGGTTTTTCCACACTAATGCAAGTGCAAAAGTGGTTTCCTGCACCAACACAAGTGCGAAAAGTGGTTTTTCAACACGAACACAAGTGCGAAAAGTGGTTTTTCAACACTATCACAAGTGCAAAAAGTGTTTTTTCCACACTAATACAAGTGCAAAAGTGGTTTCCTGCACCAACACAAGTGCGAAAAGTGGTTTTTCAACACTAACACAAGTGCGAAAAGTGGTTTTTCAACACTAACACAAGTTCGAAAAGTGGTTTTTCAACACTAACACAAGTGCGAAAAGTGGTTTTTCCACACTAATACAAGTGCAAAAGTGGTTTCCTGCACCAACACAAGTGTGAAAAGTGGTTTTTCAACACTAACACAAGTGCGAAAAGTGGTTTTTCAACACTAACACAAGTGCAAAAAGTGGTTTTTCAACACTAACACAATTGCGAAAAGTGGTTTTTCAACACTATCACAAGTGCAAAAAGTGTTTTTTCCACACTAATACAAGTGCAAAAGTGGTTTCCTGCACCAAGACAAGTGCGAAAAGTGGTTTTTCAACACTAACACAAGTGCGAAAAGTGGTTTTTCTACACTAACACAAGTGCGAAAAGTGGTTTTTCCACACTAATGCAAGTGCAAAAGTGGTTTCCTGCACCAACACAAGTGCGAAAAGTGGTTTTTCAACACGAACACAAGTGCGAAAAGTGGTTTTTCAACACTATCACAAGTGCAAAAAGTGTTTTTTCCACACTAATACAAGTGCAAAAGTGGTTTCCTGCACCAACACAAGTGCGAAAAGTGGTTTTTCAACACTAACACAAGTGCGAAAAGTGGTTTTTCAACACTAACACAAGTTCGAAAAGTGGTTTTTCAACACTAACACAAGTGCGAAAAGTGGTTTTTCCACACTAATACAAGTGCAAAAGTGGTTTCCTGCACCAACACAAGTGTGAAAAGTGGTTTTTCAACACTAACACAAGTGCGAAAAGTGGTTTTTCAACACTAACACAAGTGCAAAAAGTGGTTTTTCAACACTAACACAAGTGCGAAAAGTGGTTTTTCCACACTAATACAAGTGCAAAAGTGGTTTCCTGCACCAACACAAGTGTGAAAAGTGGTTTTTCAACACTAACACAAGTACGAAAAGTGGTTTTTCAACACTATCACAAGTGCAAAAAGTGTTTTTTCCACACTAATACAAGTGCAAAAGTTGTTTCCTGCACCAACACAAGTGCGAAAAGTGGTTTTTCAACACTAACACAAGTGCGAAAAGTGGTTTTTCAACACTAATACAAGCGCGAAAAGTGGTTTTTTCCACACTAATACAAGTGCAAAAGTGGTTTCCTGCACCAACACAAGTGCGAAAAGTGGTTTTTCAACACTAACACAAGTGCAAAAAGTGTTTTTTCCACACTAATACAAGTGCAAAAGTGGTTTCCTGCACCAACACAAGTGCGAAAAGTGGTTTTTCAACAATAACAAAAGTGCGAAAAGTGGTTTTTCAAAACTAACACAAGTGCGAAAAGTGGTTTTTCAACACTAACACAAGTGCGAAAAGTGGTTTTCCACACTAATACAAGTGCAAAAGTGGTTTCCTGCACCAACACAAGTGCGAAAAGTGGTTTTTCAACACTAACACAAGTGCGAAAAGTGGTTTTACAACACTAACACAAGTGCGAAAAGTGGTTTTTTCCACTCTAATACAAGTGCAAAAGTGGTTTCCTGCACCAACACAAGTGCAAAAAGTGGTTTTTCAACACTAACACAAGTGCGAAAAGTGGTTTTTCAACACTAACACAAGTGCGAAAAGTGGTTTTTCAACACTAACACAAGTGCAAAAAGTGTTTTTTCCACACTAATACAAGTGCAAAAGTGGTTTCCTGCACCAACACAAGTGCGAAAAGTGGTTTTTCAACACTAACACAAGTGCGTAAAGTGTTTTTCAACACTAACACAAGTGCGAAAAGTGGTTTTTCCACACTAATACAAGTGCAAAAGTGGTTTCCTGCACCAACACAAGTGCGAAAAGTGGTTTTTCAACACTAACACAAGCACGAAAAGTGGTTTTTCAACACTATCACAAGTGCAAAAAGTGTTTTTTCCACACTAATACAAGTGCAAAAGTGGTTTCCTGCACCAACACAAGTGCGAAAAGTGGTTTTTCAACACTATCACAAGTGCGAAAAGTGGTTTTTCAACACTAACACAAGTGCGAAAAGTGGTTTTTTCCACTCTAATACAAGTGCAAAAGTGGTTTGCTGCACCAACACAAGTGCGAAAAGTGGTTTTTCAACACTAACACAAGTTTGAAAAGTGGTTTTTCAACACTAACACAAGTGCGAAAAGTGGTTTTTTCCACTCTAATGCAAGTGCAAAAGTGGTTTCCTGCACCAACACAAGTGCGAAAAGTGGTTTTTCAACACTAACACAAGTGCGAAAAGTGGTTTTTCAACACTAACACAAGTGCGAAAAGTGGTTTTTCCACACTAATACAAGTGCAAAAGTGGTTTCCTGCACCAACACAAGTGCGAAAAGTCGTTTTTCAACACTAACACAAGTGCGAAAAGTGGTTTTTCAACACTAACACAAGTGCAAAAAGTGTTTTTACCACACTAATGCAAGTGCAAAAGTGGTTTCCTGCATCAACACAAGTGCGAAAAGTGCTTTTTCAACACTAACACAAGTGCAAAAAGTGGTTTTTCAACACTAACACAAGTGCGAAAAGTGGTTTTTCAACACTAACACAAGTGCGAAAAGTGGTTTTTCCACACTAATACAAGTGCAAAAGTGGTTTCCTGCACCAACACAAGTGCGAAAAGTGGTTTTTCAACACTAACACAAGTGCGAAAAGTGGTTTTACAACACTAGCACAAGTGCGAAAAGTGGTTTTTCAACACTATCACTCGTGCAAAAAGTGTTTTTTCCACACTAATACAAGTGCAAAAGTGGTTTCCTGCATCAACACAAGTGCGAAAAGTGGTTTTTCAACACTAACACAAGTGCGAAAAGTGGTTTTTCAACACTAACACAAGTGCGAGAAGTGGTTTTTTCCACACTAATGCAAGTGCAAAAGTGGTTTCCTGCACCAACACACGTGCGAAAAGTGGTTTTTCAACACTAACACAAGTGCGAAAAGTGGTTTTTCAACACTAACACAAGTGCGAAAAGTGGTTTTTCCACACTAATACAAGTGCAAAAGTGGTTTCCTGCACCAACACAAGTGCGAAAAGTGGTTTTTCAACACTAACACAATTGCGAAAAGTGGTTTTTCAACACTATCACAAGTGCAAAAAGTGTTTTTTCCACACTAATACAAGTGCAAAAGTGGTTTCCTGCACCAAGACAAGTGCGAAAAGTGGTTTTTCAACACTAACACAAGTGCGAAAAGTGGTTTTTCTACACTAACACAAGTGCGAAAAGTGGTTTTTCCACACTAATGCAAGTGCAAAAGTGGTTTCCTGCACCAACACAAGTGCGAAAAGTGGTTTTTCAACACGAACACAAGTGCGAAAAGTGGTTTTTCAACACTATCACAAGTGCAAAAAGTGTTTTTTCCACACTAATACAAGTGCAAAAGTGGTTTCCTGCACCAACACAAGTGCGAAAAGTGGTTTTTCAACACTAACACAAGTGCGAAAAGTGGTTTTTCAACACTAACACAAGTTCGAAAAGTGGTTTTTCAACACTAACACAAGTGCGAAAAGTGGTTTTTCCACACTAATACAAGTGCAAAAGTGGTTTCCTGCACCAACACAAGTGTGAAAAGTGGTTTTTCAACACTAACACAAGTGCGAAAAGTGGTTTTTCAACACTAACACAAGTGCAAAAAGTGGTTTTTCAACACTAACACAAGTGCGAAAAGTGGTTTTTCCACACTAATACAAGTGCAAAAGTGGTTTCCTGCACCAACACAAGTGTGAAAAGTGGTTTTTCAACACTAACACAAGTACGAAAAGTGGTTTTTCAACACTATCACAAGTGCAAAAAGTGTTTTTTCCACACTAATACAAGTGCAAAAGTGGTTTCCTGCACCAACACAAGTGCGAAAAGTGGTTTTTCAACACTAACACAAGTGCGAAAAGTGGTTTTTCAACACTAATACAAGCGCGAAAAGTGGTTTTTTCCACACTAATACAAGTGCAAAAGTGGTTTCCTGCACCAACACAAGTGCGAAAAGTGGTTTTTCAACACTAACACAAGTGCGAAAAGTGGTTTTTCAACACTAACACAAGTGCGAAAAGTGGTTTTCCACACTAATACAAGTGCAAAAGTGGTTTCCTGCACCAACACAAGTGCGAAAAGTGGTTTTTCAACAATAACACAAGTGCGAAAAGTGGTTTTTCAACACTAACACAAGTGCGAAAAGTGGTTTTTCAACACTAACACAAGTGCGAAAAGTGGTTTTCCACACTAATACAAGTGCAAAAGTGGTTTCCTGCACCAACACAAGTGCGAAAAGTGGTTTTTCAACACTAACACAAGTGCGAAAAGTGGTTTTACAACACTAACACAAGTGCGAAAAGTGGTTTTTTCCACTCTAATACAAGTGCAAAAGTGGTTTCCTGCACCAACACAAGTGCGAAAAGTGGTTTTTCAACACTAACACAAGTGCGAAAAGTGGTTTTTCAACACTAACACAAGTGCGAAAAGTGGTTTTTCAACACTAACACAAGTGCAAAAAGTGTTTTTTCCACACTAATACAAGTGCAAAAGTGGTTTCCTGCACCAACACAAGTGCGAAAAGTGGTTTTTCAACACTAACACAAGTGCGTAAAGTGTTTTTTCAACACTAACACAAGTGCGAAAAGTGGTTTTTCCACACTAATACAAGTGCAAAAGTGGTTTCCTGCACCAACACAAGTGCGAAAAGTGGTTTTTCAACACTAACACAAGCACGAAAAGTGGTTTTTCAACATTATCACAAGTGCAAAAAGTGTTTTTTCCACACTAATACAAGTGCAAAAGTGGTTTCCTGCACCAACACAAGTGCGAAAAGTGGTTTTTCAACACTATCACAAGTGCGAAAAGTGGTTTTTCAACACTAACACAAGTGCGAAAAGTGGTTTTTTCCACTCTAATACAAGTGCAAAAGTGGTTTGCTGCACCAACACAAGTGCGAAAAGTGGTTTTTCAACACTAACACAAGTGTGAAAAGTGGTTTTTCAACACTAACACAAGTGCGAAAAGTGGTTTTTTCCACACTAATACAAGTGCAAAAGTGGTTTCCTGCACCAACACAAGTGCGAAAAGTGGTTTTTCAACACTAACACAAGTGCGTAAAGTGTTTTTTCAACACTAACACAAGTGCGAAAAGTGGTTTTTCCACACTAATACAAGTGCAAAAGTGGTTTCCTGCACCAACACAAGTGCGAAAAGTGGTTTTTCAACACTAACACAAGCGCGAAAAGTGGTTTTTCAACACTTTCACAAGTGCAAAAAGTGTTTTTTCCACACTAATACAAGTGCAAAAGTGGTTTCCTGCACCAACACAAGTGCGAAAAGTGGTTTTTCAACACTCTCACAAGTGCGAAAAGTGGTTTTTCAACACTAACACAAGTGCGAAAAGTGGTTTTTCAACACTAACACAAGTGCGAAGGGTGGTTTTTCAACACTAACACAAGTGCGAAAAGTGTTTTTTCCACACTAATACAAGTGCAAAAGTGGTTTCCTGCACCAACACAAGTGCGAAAAGTGCTTTTTCAACACTAACACAAGTGCGAAAAGTGGTTTTTCAACACTAACACAAGTGCGAAAAGTGGTTTTTCAACACTAACACAAGTGCGAAAAGTGGTTTTTCCACACTAATACAAGTGCAAAACTGGTTTCCTGCACCAACGTCCAACACAGGTGCGAAAAGTGGTTTTTCAACACTAACACAAGTGCGAAAAGTGGTTTTTCAACACAATCACAAGTGCAAAAAGTGTTTTTTCCACACTAATACAAGTCCAAAAGTGGTTTCCTGCACCAACACAAGTGCAAAAAGTGGTTTTTCAACACTAACACAAGTGCGAAACGTGGTTTTTCAACACTAATACAAGTGCAAAAGTGGTTTCCTGCACCAACACAAGTGCGAAAAGTGGTTTTTCAACAATAACACAAGTGCGAAAAGTGGTTTTTCAACACTAACACAAGTGCGAAAAGTGGTTTTTCAACACTAACACAAGTGCGAAAAGTGGTTTTTCCACACTAATACAAGTGCAAAAGTGGTTTCCTGCACCAACACAAGTGCGAAAAGTGGTTTTTCAACAATAACACAAGTGCGAAAAGTGGTTTTTCAACACTAACACAAGTGCGAAAAGTGGTTTTTCAACACTAACACAAGTGCGAAAAGTGGTTTTTCAACACTAACACAAGTGCGAAAAGTGGTTTTACAACACTAACACAAGTGCGAAAAGTGGTTTTTTCCACTCTAATACAAGTGCAAAAGTGGTTTCCTGCACCAACACAAGTGCGAAAAGTGGTTTTTCAACACTAACACAAGTGCGAAAAGTGGTTTTTCAACACTAACACAAGTGCGAAAAGTGGTTTTTCAACACTAACACAAGTGCAAAAGTGTTTTTTCCACACTAATACAAGTGCAAAAGTGGTTTCCTGCACCAACACAAGTGCGAAAAGTGGTTTTTCAACACTAACACAAGTGCGTAAAGTGTTTTTTCAACACTAACACAAGTGCGAAAAGTGGTTTTTCCACACTAATACAAGTGCAAAAGTGGTTTCCTGCACCAACACAAGTGCGAAAAGTGGTTTTTCAACACTAACACAAGCACGAAAAGTGGTTTTTCCACACTATCACAAGTTCAAAAAGTGTTTTTTCCACACTAATACAAGTGCAAAAGTGGTTTCCTGCACCAACACAAGTGCGAAAAGTGGTTTTTCAACACTATCACAAGTGCGAAGAGTGGTTTTTCAACACTAACACAAGTGCGAAAAGTGGTTTTTTCCACTCTAATACAAGTGCAAAAGTGGTTTGCTGCACCAACACAAGTGCGAAAAGTGGTTTTTCAACACAAACACAAGTGCGAAAAGTGGTTTTTCAACACTAACACAACTGCGAAAAGTGGTTTTTTCCACACGAATACAAGTGCAAAAGTGGTTTCCTGCACCAACACAAGTGCAAAAAGTGGTTTTTCAACACTAACACAAGTGCGTAAAGTGTTTTTTCAACACTAACACAAGTGCGAAAAGTGGTTTTTCCACACTAATACAAGTGCAAAAGTGGTTTCCTGCACCAAAACAAGTGCGAAAAGTGGTTTTTCAACACTAACACAAGTGCGAAAAGTGGTTTTTCAACACAATCACAAGTGCAAAAAGTGTTTTTTCCACACTAATACAAGTCCAAAAGTGGTTTCCTGCACCAACACAAGTGCAAAAAGTGGTTTTTCAACACTAACACAAGTGCGAAACGTGGTTTTTCAACACTAATACAAGTGCAAAAGTGGTTTCCTGCACCAACACAAGTGCGAAAAGTGGTTTTTCAACAATAACACAAGTGCGAAAAGTGGTTTTTCAACACTAACACAAGTGCGAAAAGTGGTTTTTCAACACTAACACAAGTGCGAAAAGTGGTTTTTCCACACTAATACAAGTGCAAAAGTGGTTTCCTGCACCAACACAAGTGCGAAAAGTGGTTTTTCAACAATAACACAAGTGCGAAAAGTGGTTTTTCAACACTAACACAAGTGCGAAAAGTGGTTTTTCAACACTAACACAAGTGCGAAAAGTGGTTTTTCAACACTAACACAAGTGCGAAAAGTGGTTTTACAACACTAACACAAGTGCGAAAAGTGGTTTTTTCCACTCTAATACAAGTGCAAAAGTGGTTTCCTGCACCAACACAAGTGCGAAAAGTGGTTTTTCAACACTAACACAAGTGCGAAAAGTGGTTTTTCAACACTAACACAAGTGCGAAAAGTGGTTTTTCAACACTAACACAAGTGCAAAAGTGTTTTTTCCACACTAATACAAGTGCAAAAGTGGTTTCCTGCACCAACACAAGTGCGAAAAGTGGTTTTTCAACACTAACACAAGTGCGTAAAGTGTTTTTTCAACACTAACACAAGTGCGAAAAGTGGTTTTTCCACACTAATACAAGTGCAAAAGTGGTTTCCTGCACCAACACAAGTGCGAAAAGTGGTTTTTCAACACTAACACAAGCACGAAAAGTGGTTTTTCCACACTATCACAAGTTCAAAAAGTGTTTTTTCCACACTAATACAAGTGCAAAAGTGGTTTCCTGCACCAACACAAGTGCGAAAAGTGGTTTTTCAACACTATCACAAGTGCGAAGAGTGGTTTTTCAACACTAACACAAGTGCGAAAAGTGGTTTTTTCCACTCTAATACAAGTGCAAAAGTGGTTTGCTGCACCAACACAAGTGCGAAAAGTGGTTTTTCAACACAAACACAAGTGCGAAAAGTGGTTTTTCAACACTAACACAACTGCGAAAAGTGGTTTTTTCCACACGAATACAAGTGCAAAAGTGGTTTCCTGCACCAACACAAGTGCAAAAAGTGGTTTTTCAACACTAACACAAGTGCGTAAAGTGTTTTTTCAACACTAACACAAGTGCTAAAAGTGGTTTTTCCACACTAATACAAGTGCAAAAGTGGTTTCCTGCACCAAAACAAGTGCGAAAAGTGGTTTTTCAACACTAACACAAGCGCGAAAAGTGGTTTTTCAACACTTTCACAAGTGCAAAAAGTGTTTTTTCCACACTAATACAAGTGCAAAAGTGGTTTCCTGCACCAACACAAGTGCGAAAAGTGGTTTTTCAACACTATCACAAGTGCGAAAAGTGTTTTTTCAACACTAACACAAGTGCGAAAAGTGGTTTTTTCCACTCTAATACAAGTGCAAAAGTGGTTTCCTGCACCAACACAAGTGCGAAAAGTGGTTTTTCAACACTAACACAAGTGCGAAAAGTGGTTTTTCAACACTAACACAAGTGCGAAAAGTGGTTTTTCAACACTAACACAAGTGCGAAAAGTGGTTTTTTCACACTAATACAAGTGCAAAAGTGGTTTCCTGCACCAACACAAGTGCGAAAAGTGGTTTTTCAACACTAACACAAGTGCGAAAAGTGGTTTTTCAACACTAACACAAGTGCGAAAAGTGGTTTTTCAACACTAACACAAGTGCGAAAAGTGGTTTTTCCACACTAATACAAGTGCAAAAGTGGTTTCCTGCACCAAAACAAGTGCGAAAAGTGGTTTTTCAACACTAACACAAGCGCGAAAAGTGGTTTTTCAACACTTTCACAAGTGCAAAAAGTGTTTTTTCCACACTAATACAAGTGCAAAAGTGGTTTCCTGCACCAACACAAGTGCGAAAAGTGGTTTTTCAACACTATCACAAGTGCGAAAAGTGTTTTTTCAACACTAACACAAGTGCGAAAAGTGGTTTTTTCCACTCTAATACAAGTGCAAAAGTGGTTTCCTGCACCAACACAAGTGCGAAAAGTGGTTTTTCAACACTAACACAAGTGCGAAAAGTGGTTTTTCAACACTAACACAAGTGCGAAAAGTGGTTTTTCAACACTAACACAAGTGCGAAAAGTGGTTTTTCCACACTAATACAAGTGCAAAAGTGGTTTCCTGCACCAAAACAAGTGCGAAAAGTGGTTTTTCAACACTAATACAAGCGCGAAAAGTGGTTTTTCAACACTTTCACAAGTGCAAAAAGTGTTTTTTCCACACTAATACAAGTGCAAAAGTGGTTTCCTGCACCAACACAAGTGCGAAAAGTGGTTTTTCAACACTATCACAAGTGCGAAAAGTGTTTTTTCAACACTAACACATGTGCGAAAAGTGGTTTTTTCCACTCTAATACAAGTGCAAAAGTGGTTTCCTGCACCAACACAAGTGCGAAAAGTGGTTTTTCAACACTAACACAAGTGCGAAAAGTGGTTTTTCAACACTAACACAAGTGCGAAAAGTGGTTTTTCAACACTAACACAAGTGCGAAAAGTGGTTTTTCAACACTAACACAAGTGCAAAAGTGTTTTTTCCACACTAATACAAGTGCAAAAGTGGTTTCCTGCACCAACACAAGTGCGAAAAGTGGTTTTTCAACACTAACACAAGTGCGTAAAGTGTTTTTTCAACACTAACACAAGTGCGAAAAGTGGTTTTTCCACACTAATACAAGTGCAAAAGTGGTTTCCTGCACCAACACAAGTGCGAAAAGTGGTTTTTCAACACTAACACAAGCACGAAAAGTGGTTTTTCCACACTATCACAAGTTCAAAAAGTGTTTTTTCCACACTAATACAAGTGCAAAAGTGGTTTCCTGCACCAACACAAGTGCGAAAAGTGGTTTTTCAACACTATCACAAGTGCGAAGAGTGGTTTTTCAACACTAACACAAGTGCGAAAAGTGGTTTTTTCCACTCTAATACAAGTGCAAAAGTGGTTTGCTGCACCAACACAAGTGCGAAAAGTGGTTTTTCAACACAAACACAAGTGCGAAAAGTGGTTTTTCAACACTAACACAACTGCGAAAAGTGGTTTTTTCCACACGAATACAAGTGCAAAAGTGGTTTCCTGCACCAACACAAGTGCAAAAAGTGGTTTTTCAACACTAACACAAGTGCGTAAAGTGTTTTTTCAACACTAACACAAGTGCGAAAAGTGGTTTTTCCACACTAATACAAGTGCAAAAGTGGTTTCCTGCACCAAAACAAGTGCGAAAAGTGGTTTTTCAACACTAACACAAGCGCGAAAAGTGGTTTTTCAACACTTTCACAAGTGCAAAAAGTGTTTTTTCCACACTAATACAAGTGCAAAAGTGGTTTCCTGCACCAACACAAGTGCGAAAAGTGGTTTTTCAACACTATCACAAGTGCGAAAAGTGTTTTTTCAACACTAACACAAGTGCGAAAAGTGGTTTTTTCCACTCTAATACAAGTGCAAAAGTGGTTTCCTGCACCAACACAAGTGCGAAAAGTGGTTTTTCAACACTAACACAAGTGCGAAAAGTGGTTTTTCAACACTAACACAAGTGCGAAAAGTGGTTTTTCAACACTAACACAAGTGCGAAAAGTGGTTTTTTCACACTAATACAAGTGCAAAAGTGGTTTCCTGCACCAACACAAGTGCGAAAAGTGGTTTTTCAACACTAACACAAGTGCGAAAAGTGGTTTTTCAACACTAACACAAGTGCGAAAAGTGGTTTTTCAACACTAACACAAGTGCGAAAAGTGGTTTTTCCACACTAATACAAGTGCAAAAGTGGTTTCCTGCACCAAAACAAGTGCGAAAAGTGGTTTTTCAACACTAACACAAGCGCGAAAAGTGGTTTTTCAACACTTTCACAAGTGCAAAAAGTGTTTTTTCCACACTAATACAAGTGCAAAAGTGGTTTCCTGCACCAACACAAGTGCGAAAAGTGGTTTTTCAACACTATCACAAGTGCGAAAAGTGTTTTTTCAACACTAACACAAGTGCGAAAAGTGGTTTTTTCCACTCTAATACAAGTGCAAAAGTGGTTTCCTGCACCAACACAAGTGCGAAAAGTGGTTTTTCAACACTAACACAAGTGCGAAAAGTGGTTTTTCAACACTAACACAAGTGCGAAAAGTGGTTTTTCAACACTAACACAAGTGCGAAAAGTGGTTTTTCCACACTAATACAAGTGCAAAAGTGGTTTCCTGCACCAAAACAAGTGCGAAAAGTGGTTTTTCAACACTAACACAAGCGCGAAAAGTGGTTTTTCAACACTTTCACAAGTGCAAAAAGTGTTTTTTCCACACTAATACAAGTGCAAAAGTGGTTTCCTGCACCAACACAAGTGCGAAAAGTGGTTTTTCAACACTATCACAAGTGCGAAAAGTGTTTTTTCAACACTAACACAAGTGCGAAAAGTGGTTTTTTCCACTCTAATACAAGTGCAAAAGTGGTTTCCTGCACCAACACAAGTGCGAAAAGTGGTTTTTCAACACTAACACAAGTGCGAAAAGTGGTTTTTCAACACTAACACAAGTGCGAAAAGTGGTTTTTCAACACTAACACAAGTGCGAAAAGTGGTTTTTTCACACTAATACAAGTGCAAAAGTGGTTTCCTGCACCAACACAAGTGCGAAAAGTGGTTTTTCAACACTAACACAAGTGCGAAAAGTGGTTTTACAACACTAACACAAGTGCGAAAAGTGGTTTTTCAACACTATCACTAGTGCAAAAGCGGTTTCCTGCACCAACACAAGTGCGAAAAGTGGTTTTTCAACAATAACACAAGTGCGAAAAGTGGTTTTTCAACACTAACACAAGTGCGAAAAGTGGTTTTTCAACACTAACACAAGTGCGAAAAGTGGTTTTTTCACACTAATACAAGTGCAAAAGTGGTTTCCTGCACCAACACAAGTGCGAAAAGTGGTTTTTCAACACTAACACAAGTGCGAAAAGTGGTTTTTCAACACTAACACAAGTGCGAAAAGTGGTTTTTCAACACTAACACAAGTGCAAAAGTGTTGTTTCCACACTAATACAAGTGCAAAAGTGGTTTCCTGCACCAACACAAGTGCGAAAAGTGGTTTTTCAACACTAACACAAGTGCGTAAAGTGTTTTTTCAACACTAACACAAGTGCGAAAAGTGGTTTTTCCACACTAATACAAGTGCAAAAGTGGTTTCCTGCACCAACACAAGTGCGAAAAGTGGTTTTTCAACACTAACACAAGCACGAAAAGTGGTTTTTCCACACTATCACAAGTTCAAAAAGTGTTTTTTCCACACTAATACAAGTGCAAAAGTGGTTTCCTGCACCAACACAAGTGCGAAAAGTGGTTTTTCAACACTATCACAAGTGCGAAGAGTGGTTTTTCAACACTAACACAAGTGCGAAAAGTGGTTTTTCCACTCTAATACAAGTGCAAAAGTGGTTTCCTGCACCAACACAAGTGCGAAAAGTGGTTTTTCAACACTAACACAAGTGCGAAAAGTGGTTTTTCAACACCAACACAAGTGCGAAAAGTGGTTTTTCAACACTAACACAAGTGCGACAAGTGGTTTTTCCACACTAATACAAGTGCAAAAGTGGTTTCCTGCACCAACACAAGTGCGAAAAGTTGTTTTTCAACACTAACACAAGTGCGAAAAGTGGTTTTACAACACTAACACAAGTGCGAAAAGTGGTTTTTCAACACTATCAATCGTGCAAAAAGTGTTTTTTCCACACTAATACAAGTGCAAAAGTGGTTTCATGCATCAACACAAGTGCGAAAAGTGGTTTTTCAACACTAACACAAGTGCGAAAAGTGGTTTTTCAACACTAACACAAGTGCGAGAAGTGGTTTTTTCCACACTAATGCAAGTGCAAAAGTGGTTTCCTGCACCAACACAAGTGCGAAAAGTGGTTTTTCAACACTAACACAAGTGCGAAAAGTGTTTTTTCAACACTAACACAAGTGCGAAAAGTGGTTTTTCCACACTAATACAAGTGCAAAAGTGGTTTCCTGCACCAACACAAGTGCGAAAAGTGGTTTTTCAACACTAACACAAGTGCGAAAAGTGGTTTTTCAACACTAACACAAGTGCGAAAAGTGGTTTTTTCCACTCTAATACAAGTGCAAAAGTGGTTTCCTGCACCAACACAAGTGCGAAAAGTGGTTTTTCAACACTAACACAAGTGCGAAAAGTGGTTTTTCAACACTAACACAAGTGCGAAAAGTGGTTTTTCAACACTAACACAAGTGCGAAAAGTGGTTTTTTCACACTAAGACAAGTGCGAAAAGTGGTTTTTCCACACTAATACAAGTGCAAAAGTGGTTTCCTGCACCAACACAAGTGCGAAAAGTGGTTTTTCAACAATAACACAAGTGCGAAAAGTGGTTTTTCAACACTATCACAAGTGCAAAAAGTGTTTTTTCCACACTAATACAAGTGCAAAAAGTGTTTTTTCCACACTAATAAAAGTGCAAAAGTGGTTTCCTGCATCAACACAAGTGCAAAAAGTGGTTTTTCAACACTAACACAAGTGCGAAAAGTGGTTTTTCAACACTAACACAAGTGCGAGAAGTGGTTTTTTCCACACTAATGCAAGTGCAAAAGTGGTTTCCTGCACCAACACAAGTGCGAAAAGTGGTTTTTCAACACTAACACAAGTGCGAAAAGTGGTTTTTTCCACTCTAATACAAGTGCAAAAGTGGTTTGCTGCACCAACACAAGTGCGAAAAGTGGTTTTTCAACACTAACACAAGTGCGAAAAGTGGTTTTTCAACACTAACACAAGTGCGAGAAGTGGTTTTTTCCACACTAATGCAAGTGCAAAAGTGGTTTCCTGCACCAACACAAGTGCGAAAAGTGGTTTTTCAACACTATCACAAGTGCGAAGAGTGGTTTTTCAACACTAACACAAGTGCGAAAAGTGGTTTTTTCCACTCTAATACAAGTGCAAAAGTGGTTTGCTGCACCAACACAAGTGCGAAAAGTGGTTTTTCAACACTAACACAAGTGCGAAAAGTGGTTTTTCAACACTAACACAAGTGCGAAAAGTGGTTTTTTCCACACTAATACAAGTGCAAAAGTGGTTTCCTGCACCAACACAAGTGCGAAAAGTGGTTTTTCAACACTAACACAAGTGCGTAAAGTGTTTTTTCAACACTAACACAAGTGCGAAAAGTGGTTTTTTCCACTCTAATACAAGTGCAAAAGTGGTTTCCTGCACCAACACAAGTGCGAAAAGTGGTTTTTCAACACTAACACAAGTGCGAAAAGTGGTTTTTCAACACTAACACAAGTGCGAAAAGTGGTTTTTCAACACTAACACAAGTGCGAAAAGTGGTTTTTTCACACTAATACAAGTGCAAAAGTGGTTTCCTGCACCAACACAAGTGCGAAAAGTGGTTTTTCAACACTAACACAAGTGCGAAAAGTGGTTTTACAACACTAACACAAGTGCGAAAAGTGGTTTTTCAACACTATCACTAGTGCAAAAGCGGTTTCCTGCACCAACACAAGTGCGAAAAGTGGTTTTTCAACAATAACACAAGTGCGAAAAGTGGTTTTTCAACACTAACACAAGTGCGAAAAGTGGTTTTTCAACACTAACACAAGTGCGAAAAGTGGTTTTTCAACACTAACACAAGTGCGAAAAGTGGTTTTTCCACACTAATACAAGTGCAAAAGTGGTTTCCTGCACCAAAACAAGTGCGAAAAGTGGTTTTTCAACACTAACACAAGCGCGAAAAGTGGTTTTTCAACACTTTCACAAGTGCAAAAAGTGTTTTTTCCACACTAATACAAGTGCAAAAGTGGTTTCCTGCACCAACACAAGTGCGAAAAGTGGTTTTTCAACACTATCACAAGTGCGAAAAGTGTTTTTTCAACACTAACACAAGTGCGAAAAGTGGTTTTTTCCACTCCAATACAAGTGCAAAAGTGGTTTCCTGCACCAACACAAGTGCGAAAAGTGGTTTTTCAACACTAACACAAGTGCGAAAAGTGGTTTTTCAACACTAACACAAGTGCGAAAAGTGGTTTTTCAACACTAACACAAGTGCGAAAAGTGGTTTTTTCACACTAATACAAGTGCAAAAGTGGTTTCCTGCACCAACACAAGTGCGAAAAGTGGTTTTTCAACACTAACACAAGTGCGAAAAGTGGTTTTACAACACTAACACAAGTGCGAAAAGTGGTTTTTCAACACTATCACTAGTGCAAAAGCGGTTTCCTGCACCAACACAAGTGCGAAAAGTGGTTTTTCAACAATAACACAAGTGCGAAAAGTGGTTTTTCAACACTAACACAAGTGTGAAAAGTGGTTTTTCAACACTAACACAAGTGCGAAAAGTGGTTTTTCCACACTAATACAAGTGCAAAAGTGGTTTCCTGCACCAACACAAGTGCGAAAAATGGTTTTTCAACACTAACACAAGTGCGAAAAGTGGTTTTTCAACACTAACACAAGTGCGAAAAGTGGTTTTTCAACACTAACACAAGTGCAAAAGTGTTTTTTCCACACTAATACAAGTGCAAAAGTGGTTTCCTGCACCAACACAAGTGCGAAAAGTGGTTTTTCAACACTAACACAAGTGCGTAAAGTGTTTTTTCAACACTAACACAAGTGCGAAAAGTGGTTTTTCCACACTAATACAAGTGCAAAAGTGGTTTCCTGCACCAACACAAGTGCGAAAAGTGGTTTTTCAACACTAACACAAGCACGAAAAGTGGTTTTTCCACACTATCACAAGTTCAAAAAGTGTTTTTTCCACACTAATACAAGTGCAAAAGTGGTTTCCTGCACCAACACAAGTGCGAAAAGTGGTTTTTCAACACTATCACAAGTGCGAAGAGTGGTTTTTCAACACTAACACAAGTGCGAAAAGTGGTTTTTTCCACTCTAATACAAGTGCAAAAGTGGTTTGCTGCACCAACACAAGTGCGAAAAGTGGTTTTTCAACACAAACACAAGTGCGAAAAGTGGTTTTTCAACACTAACACAACTGCGAAAAGTGGTTTTTTCCACACGAATACAAGTGCAAAAGTGGTTTCCTGCACCAACACAAGTGCAAAAAGTGGTTTTTCAACACTAACACAAGTGCGTAAAGTGTTTTTTCAACACTAACACAAGTGCGAAAAGTGGTTTTTCCACACTAATACAAGTGCAAAAGTGGTTTCCTGCACCAAAACAAGTGCGAAAAGTGGTTTTTCAACACTAACACAAGTGCGAAAAGTGGTTTTTCAACACAATCACAAGTGCAAAAAGTGTTTTTTCCACACTAATACAAGTCCAAAAGTGGTTTCCTGCACCAACACAAGTGCAAAAAGTGGTTTTTCAACACTAACACAAGTGCGAAACGTGGTTTTTCAACACTAATACAAGTGCAAAAGTGGTTTCCTGCACCAACACAAGTGCGAAAAGTGGTTTTTCAACAATAACACAAGTGCGAAAAGTGGTTTTTCAACACTAACACAAGTGCGAAAAGTGGTTTTTCAACACTAACACAAGTGCGAAAAGTGGTTTTTCCACACTAATACAAGTGCAAAAGTGGTTTCCTGCACCAACACAAGTGCGAAAAGTGGTTTTTCAACAATAACACAAGTGCGAAAAGTGGTTTTTCAACACTAACACAAGTGCGAAAAGTGGTTTTTCAACACTAACACAAGTGCGAAAAGTGGTTTTTCAACACTAACACAAGTGCGAAAAGTGGTTTTACAACACTAACACAAGTGCGAAAAGTGGTTTTTTCCACTCTAATACAAGTGCAAAAGTGGTTTCCTGCACCAACACAAGTGCGAAAAGTGGTTTTTCAACACTAACACAAGTGCGAAAAGTGGTTTTTCAACACTAACACAAGTGCGAAAAGTGGTTTTTCAACACTAACACAAGTGCAAAAGTGTTTTTTCCACACTAATACAAGTGCAAAAGTGGTTTCCTGCACCAACACAAGTGCGAAAAGTGGTTTTTCAACACTAACACAAGTGCGTAAAGTGTTTTTTCAACACTAACACAAGTGCGAAAAGTGGTTTTTCCACACTAATACAAGTGCAAAAGTGGTTTCCTGCACCAACACAAGTGCGAAAAGTGGTTTTTCAACACTAACACAAGCACGAAAAGTGGTTTTTCCACACTATCACAAGTTCAAAAAGTGTTTTTTCCACACTAATACAAGTGCAAAAGTGGTTTCCTGCACCAACACAAGTGCGAAAAGTGGTTTTTCAACACTATCACAAGTGCGAAGAGTGGTTTTTCAACACTAACACAAGTGCGAAAAGTGGTTTTTTCCACTCTAATACAAGTGCAAAAGTGGTTTGCTGCACCAACACAAGTGCGAAAAGTGGTTTTTCAACACAAACACAAGTGCGAAAAGTGGTTTTTCAACACTAACACAACTGCGAAAAGTGGTTTTTTCCACACGAATACAAGTGCAAAAGTGGTTTCCTGCACCAACACAAGTGCAAAAAGTGGTTTTTCAACACTAACACAAGTGCGTAAAGTGTTTTTTCAACACTAACACAAGTGCGAAAAGTGGTTTTTCCACACTAATACAAGTGCAAAAGTGGTTTCCTGCACCAAAACAAGTGCGAAAAGTGGTTTTTCAACACTAACACAAGCGCGAAAAGTGGTTTTTCAACACTTTCACAAGTGCAAAAAGTGTTTTTTCCACACTAATACAAGTGCAAAAGTGGTTTCCTGCACCAACACAAGTGCGAAAAGTGGTTTTTCAACACTATCACAAGTGCGAAAAGTGTTTTTTCAACACTAACACAAGTGCGAAAAGTGGTTTTTTCCACTCTAATACAAGTGCAAAAGTGGTTTCCTGCACCAACACAAGTGCGAAAAGTGGTTTTTCAACACTAACACAAGTGCGAAAAGTGGTTTTTCAACACTAACACAAGTGCGAAAAGTGGTTTTTCAACACTAACACAAGTGCGAAAAGTGGTTTTTTCACACTAATACAAGTGCAAAAGTGGTTTCCTGCACCAACACAAGTGCGAAAAGTGGTTTTTCAACACTAACACAAGTGCGAAAAGTGGTTTTTCAACACTAACACAAGTGCGAAAAGTGGTTTTTCAACACTAACACAAGTGCGAAAAGTGGTTTTTCCACACTAATACAAGTGCAAAAGTGGTTTCCTGCACCAAAACAAGTGCGAAAAGTGGTTTTTCAACACTAACACAAGCGCGAAAAGTGGTTTTTCAACACTTTCACAAGTGCAAAAAGTGTTTTTTCCACACTAATACAAGTGCAAAAGTGGTTTCCTGCACCAACACAAGTGCGAAAAGTGGTTTTTCAACACTATCACAAGTGCGAAAAGTGTTTTTTCAACACTAACACAAGTGCGAAAAGTGGTTTTTTCCACTCTAATACAAGTGCAAAAGTGGTTTCCTGCACCAACACAAGTGCGAAAAGTGGTTTTTCAACACTAACACAAGTGCGAAAAGTGGTTTTTCAACACTAACACAAGTGCGAAAAGTGGTTTTTCAACACTAACACAAGTGCGAAAAGTGGTTTTTCCACACTAATACAAGTGCAAAAGTGGTTTCCTGCACCAAAACAAGTGCGAAAAGTGGTTTTTCAACACTAATACAAGCGCGAAAAGTGGTTTTTCAACACTTTCACAAGTGCAAAAAGTGTTTTTTCCACACTAATACAAGTGCAAAAGTGGTTTCCTGCACCAACACAAGTGCGAAAAGTGGTTTTTCAACACTATCACAAGTGCGAAAAGTGTTTTTTCAACACTAACACATGTGCGAAAAGTGGTTTTTTCCACTCTAATACAAGTGCAAAAGTGGTTTCCTGCACCAACACAAGTGCGAAAAGTGGTTTTTCAACACTAACACAAGTGCGAAAAGTGGTTTTTCAACACTAACACAAGTGCGAAAAGTGGTTTTTCAACACTAACACAAGTGCGAAAAGTGGTTTTTCAACACTAACACAAGTGCAAAAGTGTTTTTTCCACACTAATACAAGTGCAAAAGTGGTTTCCTGCACCAACACAAGTGCGAAAAGTGGTTTTTCAACACTAACACAAGTGCGTAAAGTGTTTTTTCAACACTAACACAAGTGCGAAAAGTGGTTTTTCCACACTAATACAAGTGCAAAAGTGGTTTCCTGCACCAACACAAGTGCGAAAAGTGGTTTTTCAACACTAACACAAGCACGAAAAGTGGTTTTTCCACACTATCACAAGTTCAAAAAGTGTTTTTTCCACACTAATACAAGTGCAAAAGTGGTTTCCTGCACCAACACAAGTGCGAAAAGTGGTTTTTCAACACTATCACAAGTGCGAAGAGTGGTTTTTCAACACTAACACAAGTGCGAAAAGTGGTTTTTTCCACTCTAATACAAGTGCAAAAGTGGTTTGCTGCACCAACACAAGTGCGAAAAGTGGTTTTTCAACACAAACACAAGTGCGAAAAGTGGTTTTTCAACACTAACACAACTGCGAAAAGTGGTTTTTTCCACACGAATACAAGTGCAAAAGTGGTTTCCTGCACCAACACAAGTGCAAAAAGTGGTTTTTCAACACTAACACAAGTGCGTAAAGTGTTTTTTCAACACTAACACAAGTGCGAAAAGTGGTTTTTCCACACTAATACAAGTGCAAAAGTGGTTTCCTGCACCAAAACAAGTGCGAAAAGTGGTTTTTCAACACTAACACAAGCGCGAAAAGTGGTTTTTCAACACTTTCACAAGTGCAAAAAGTGTTTTTTCCACACTAATACAAGTGCAAAAGTGGTTTCCTGCACCAACACAAGTGCGAAAAGTGGTTTTTCAACACTATCACAAGTGCGAAAAGTGTTTTTTCAACACTAACACAAGTGCGAAAAGTGGTTTTTTCCACTCTAATACAAGTGCAAAAGTGGTTTCCTGCACCAACACAAGTGCGAAAAGTGGTTTTTCAACACTAACACAAGTGCGAAAAGTGGTTTTTCAACACTAACACAAGTGCGAAAAGTGGTTTTTCAACACTAACACAAGTGCGAAAAGTGGTTTTTTCACACTAATACAAGTGCAAAAGTGGTTTCCTGCACCAACACAAGTGCGAAAAGTGGTTTTTCAACACTAACACAAGTGCGAAAAGTGGTTTTTCAACACTAACACAAGTGCGAAAAGTGGTTTTTCAACACTAACACAAGTGCGAAAAGTGGTTTTTCCACACTAATACAAGTGCAAAAGTGGTTTCCTGCACCAAAACAAGTGCGAAAAGTGGTTTTTCAACACTAACACAAGCGCGAAAAGTGGTTTTTCAACACTTTCACAAGTGCAAAAAGTGTTTTTTCCACACTAATACAAGTGCAAAAGTGGTTTCCTGCACCAACACAAGTGCGAAAAGTGGTTTTTCAACACTATCACAAGTGCGAAAAGTGTTTTTTCAACACTAACACAAGTGCGAAAAGTGGTTTTTTCCACTCTAATACAAGTGCAAAAGTGGTTTCCTGCACCAACACAAGTGCGAAAAGTGGTTTTTCAACACTAACACAAGTGCGAAAAGTGGTTTTTCAACACTAACACAAGTGCGAAAAGTGGTTTTTCAACACTAACACAAGTGCGAAAAGTGGTTTTTCCACACTAATACAAGTGCAAAAGTGGTTTCCTGCACCAAAACAAGTGCGAAAAGTGGTTTTTCAACACTAACACAAGCGCGAAAAGTGGTTTTTCAACACTTTCACAAGTGCAAAAAGTGTTTTTTCCACACTAATACAAGTGCAAAAGTGGTTTCCTGCACCAACACAAGTGCGAAAAGTGGTTTTTCAACACTATCACAAGTGCGAAAAGTGTTTTTTCAACACTAACACAAGTGCGAAAAGTGGTTTTTTCCACTCTAATACAAGTGCAAAAGTGGTTTCCTGCACCAACACAAGTGCGAAAAGTGGTTTTTCAACACTAACACAAGTGCGAAAAGTGGTTTTTCAACACTAACACAAGTGCGAAAAGTGGTTTTTCAACACTAACACAAGTGCGAAAAGTGGTTTTTTCACACTAATACAAGTGCAAAAGTGGTTTCCTGCACCAACACAAGTGCGAAAAGTGGTTTTTCAACACTAACACAAGTGCGAAAAGTGGTTTTACAACACTAACACAAGTGCGAAAAGTGGTTTTTCAACACTATCACTAGTGCAAAAGCGGTTTCCTGCACCAACACAAGTGCGAAAAGTGGTTTTTCAACAATAACACAAGTGCGAAAAGTGGTTTTTCAACACTAACACAAGTGCGAAAAGTGGTTTTTCAACACTAACACAAGTGCGAAAAGTGGTTTTTTCACACTAATACAAGTGCAAAAGTGGTTTCCTGCACCAACACAAGTGCGAAAAGTGGTTTTTCAACACTAACACAAATGCGAAAAGTGGTTTTTCAACACTAACACAAGTGCGAAAAGTGGTTTTTCAACACTAACACAAGTGCAAAAGTGTTGTTTCCACACTAATACAAGTGCAAAAGTGGTTTCCTGCACCAACACAAGTGCGAAAAGTGGTTTTTCAACACTAACACAAGTGCGTAAAGTGTTTTTTCAACACTAACACAAGTGCGAAAAGTGGTTTTTCCACACTAATACAAGTGCAAAAGTGGTTTCCTGCACCAACACAAGTGCGAAAAGTGGTTTTTCAACACTAACACAAGCACGAAAAGTGGTTTTTCCACACTATCACAAGTTCAAAAAGTGTTTTTTCCACACTAATACAAGTGCAAAAGTGGTTTCCTGCACCAACACAAGTGCGAAAAGTGGTTTTTCAACACTATCACAAGTGCGAAAAGTGGTTTTTCAACACTAACACAAGTGCGAAAAGTGGTTTTTCCACTCTAATACAAGTGCAAAAGTGGTTTCCTGCACCAACACAAGTGCGAAAAGTGGTTTTTCAACACTAACACAAGTGCGAAAAGTGGTTTTTCAACACTAACACAAGTGCGAAAAGTGGTTTTTCAACACTAACACAAGTGCGACAAGTGGTTTTTTCCACACTAATACAAGTGCAAAAGTGGTTTCCTGCACCAACACAAGTGCGAAAAGTGGTTTTTCAACACTAACACAAGTGCGAAAAGTGGTTTTACAACACTAGCACAAGTGCGAAAAGTGGTTTTTCAACACTATCAATCGTGCAAAAAGTGTTTTTTCCACACTAATACAAGTGCAAAAGTGGTTTCATGCATCAACACAAGTGCGAAAAGTGGTTTTTCAACACTAACACAAGTGCGAAAAGTGGTTTTTCAACACTAACACAAGTGCGAGAAGTGGTTTTTTCCACACTAATGCAAGTGCAAAAGTGGTTTCCTGCACCAACACAAGTGCGAAAAGTGGTTTTTCAACACTAACACAAGTGCGAAAAGTGGTTTTTCCACACTAATACAAGTGCAAAAGTGGTTTCCTGCACCAACACAAG